>NW_024097120.1:0-11788 GCF_016545835.1 Crotalus tigris
AGCGCCCCTTTCTGTCTGATCGGCGCTTCTCCAAGGCCGTGAGGGCTCAGGGGAAGTGCCAGGATCAGCGCCCCTTTCCTTCTGATTGGCACATCTCCGAGGCTGGGAGAGCTCAGGGGAAGCGCCAGGATCAGTGCCCCTTTCTGCTTGATCGGCAGGATCAGTGCTCCTTTCCGTCTGATCGGCGCTTCTCCGAGGCCGGGAGAGCTCAGGGGAAGTGCCAGGATCAGCGCCCCTTTCCGCCTGAACGGCGCTCCTTCGGGGTCATGAGGGCTCAGGGGAAGCACCAGGATCAGTGCCCCTTTCCACCTGATCGGTACTTTTCCGGGGCCATGAGAGGAAGTGCCAGGATTAGCGCCCCTTTCTGCCTGATCGGCACTTCTCCGAGGCTATGAGAGTTCAGGGGAAGCGCAGGATCAGCTCCCCTTTCTGCTTGATTGGTGCTTCTTCCGGAGCTGATCCTGGTGCTTCTCCTGAGCTCCGGAGAAGCACCAATCTCCTGGAAAGCGGCATTGATCCCAGTGCATCTGCTGAGCCCTGAAGTAGCAATTATCACCTGGAAAGCAACATTGATCCGGGCCAGCTTAACTAGAGTCAATTGAATCAATAGAAAGGTGTGCTAGCCTTCTTGAAACAAGACCGATACTGACGAATAGCTGTAGCTCACTTGGGTGTAGGATGAGGATGAAGGTTCATTCTCTGAGCTCGTGGGTTAGTTTCCGAACATTTCGTTGCCAGGCTAGGTAACATCTTCAACGGAGTTTAGGGGATGTCAGTGTCAGTGTTCTTCTGTTTATAAGGGCTTCAGGTGTGGGTGTGTCAAGTGAGGGTCTTGTGATGGGTCCGGTGTGAGTCATCAGTGAGAGGTTTGTGATGGGTCTTGTGATGGGGAGGTTACATCAGGTCAAAGTCATTAGGAGGTGAACTGCTGGTGGGAGGGGGGCTTGCATGAGTTGGTTGAGGGTCGGTGCTGTCTCTAGTTGGTGTGCAGTTGATTTGGATTCTGAGGGGTTCATAGGCTGGTTGTAGGTCAAAGGGTCTGTTGATGGAATTGCTTGTGGAGTGTCAGGCTTTGATGAACTCACAAGCGGAGCGGGTGGTAGCGTGGCCGATGATTTTTGTGTTGCTCCAATCGAACTGGTGTTGTTTGGTGTCAATGTTGGTAGCAATTAGGGATTTGAGATCGTGGCTTTTAACTGCCAGCTGGTGTTCACTGCCACCCAGGGTTCACAAACACCAGCTGGCAGTCAAATGCCACGATCTCAAATCCTTAATCGCTATCCATACTGACAGCAAACAACACCAGTTTGATTGGAGCAACACAAAAATCATCGGTCACGCTACCACCCGCCACGTTCATGAGTTCACTGAAGCCTGGCATTCCACCAGCAATTCCATCCACAGACAAATTGACCTGCAACCAGCCTACGAACCCCTCAGAATCCAAGTCAACGGCACTGACCCTCAACCAACCAATGCAAGCCCCCCTCCCACCAGCAGTTCTCTTCCCAAGGACCCTGACCTGATTTAACCTCCCCATCACAAGACCCATCACAAGACCTTCACTCGACACACCCACTCTTGAAGCCCTTATAAACAGAAGAACACTGACACCGACATCCCCTAAACTCCGCTGAAGATGTTACCTAGCTTGGTAATGAAACGTTCAGAAACCAACCCACAATCTCAGAGACTGAACCTTCACCCTCAAGACTGATACTTCCAGAAGCATTTTAATATCTACTTCTCCTTCCTCATTTCCTGCTTTCATTTATTAAAGCTGGCATATGAAGACCTTTGCTGTGTTTGGAAGTGAATGATCCCTGGTCATTCCAAAAAGTGCAAAAGCATGCAACTAATTCTGAAGAGAACATCTCAGAATCATTTGCACAAATGAGCTTTTTTCCTCAGTAAAGGGATATATTTTAGGTTGCAACCTATGGGTAGAAAAAAACCCAGCATATATAAAATATTTCATAATTAAAAATGTTAGTGAGGGCCAAAGGATGTGGAATCCATTGCAGCTCCTGTCAGAGCAGTGGTTCTCAACCTGTGGGTCGGGACCCCATTTGAGGTTGAACGACCATTTCACGGGGGTCGCCAAATAACGCAGTCCGCCATTTTCCCCCCTTTTCCTTAGCTGTGCTACTCCCTTTTATTTTATTGGCTTTCGAAAGCCAATAGGAATTGTCCAGGCTGTCTCTGCCCTGCTGAGCCCACCAAAAGTCCCATTCTGCAAACGGTGCTGCGCCAGTTGTGTAGTCCTCAACTTACGACCGGTTGAGTAGTCCTCAACTTACGACCGGGTTGGGGGTCGCGGCATTAAAAAGGTTGAGAACCACTGCTTTAAGGAGAGAAGCACTTTTCAAATAGTTACAGTGGTACATCATTATTTTAATTGATTATATAATAAATATATTTCACAGAAGATGAGATTACAACTGAGATTAGCCATTCTGACAAGATTTTCAGAGCAATTCTTTCACTTATCAGTTCTCCAAGTGGGAGTAGATTTTTCATTGTTCTCATTTGATAAAAGTTTTAACCTTCTACTAGGCAATTTGTAACCTGATTGATCATCCTTTCAGAGATATTTTCTTACCAGATTCAATGCTTTCAGTAATGGCCCAACTTCTAATTACTGCCTTCACTAGAAAAGTTGGGATACATTCAGAGATGTAGCTGCCTTGAAAATAGTCCATAGTGAACTGTACATAGCAGTCAAGCATCAGCACAGGAACTCTTTTGTGACATTATGTATTATGTCAGGGGTCTTCAAACTTGATCCTTTATATGATTTGTGGACTTCAACTCTCAGAATTCCTCAGCCAGTGTGCCTGGTATTTTTTACGTGTGAGGTGATGGATTCTGCATAGGGCTGTAGTTGTTTGGCGAGAAATTTGGCTAGGTTTTGTAGAGCTGAGCCTATGGAGCTGACTATAGGTCTGAGTGGGGTTCCTTCTTTGTGTATCTTGGGGAGACCATAGAGTTTGGGGCATCTGGATGATTTCTCTCTGGGAATGATTCTTTGCTGGATCTCTTCGCTAATGGGGGAGGCTTTTATTTTGGATCTGGTGGTTTTTTCCAGGTAGGTGGTAGGATCTGTATTTAGGGGTTTGTATGTGGAGTCTTGAAGTAGGTTGGTTAATTTGGTTTGGTAGAAGAAAATCAAGGAGTATATGAAATCCCATGCACTGCTTGTCCCAACACATACATCGGACAAGCCAACAGAAGAATAAGTGCACACATTGAAGAACATAAGAACTCAGTCAAAAAAGAGGAACCAACATCTTCCCTGGTCCAACACCTTAAAGCCACAGGACATGAAATTGACTTTAAAAATACCAGAACCATTGACAAAAGTGAACATTTTAATAACAGAATAATCAGATAAGCCATCGAGATAGAAAAACGCCCACACAGCATGAACAAGCGAGATGATACCTCCCGCCTACCAGCCATTTGGAAACCCGCCCTTATTGACAAATGACTCCCTACCACAAAAAATGTTACCAGAACCACACTAACAAAAACCACACAGGATGTCACCACCACACATCCACGCAAAAAGCAAACCTGGTCCTAAGCCATGAAGGGCTTTAAAGGTAATTTTTTTTGACCCAAATGTAAAAATGGAGGTCAGAGTGGAATTCGGGATTAAATTTCATGCTTAAAAAGGGTGCGTTTTGTAGTTTTTAAAAATTGAGCAGTTTTGGAGTCTGTGGAAGGAAATTCCTGATGCCAGGGTCAGGGATTTTTGTGCTCTGGAGGTGAAAATTTTTTTGGGACCTAAATGTAAAAACGGACGTCAGACTGGGATTCGGGGTTAAATTTAATGGTTAAAAATTGTGCTTTTTGTAGTTTTTAAAAATTGAGCAGTTTTGGAGTCTGTGGAAGGAAATTCCTGATGCCAGGGTCAGGGATTTTTTTGCTCCGAGGTGAAAATTTTTGTATGACCCAAATGTAAAACGGACTTCAGAATGCGATTCGGGGTTAAATTTAATGCTTAGAAATTGTGCTTTTTGTAGTTTTTAAAAATTGAGCAGTTTTGGTGTCCACGAACGGAAATTCCTTAGGGATTTTTTTGCTCCAGATGTGAAAATTTTTGTTTGACCCAAATGTAAAAAGGGACATCAGAATGCGATTCGGGCTTAAATTTCAAGCTTAAAAATGGTGCTTTTTGTAGTTTTTAAAAATTGAGCCATTTTGGTGTCCAGGGAAGGAAATTTCTTATGCCGGGGTCAGGGTGTTTTTTTGCTCCGGAGGTGAAAATTTTTGTTTGACCCAAATGTAAAAACAGACGTCAGAATGCGATTCGGGGTTAAATTTCAAGCTTAAAAATTGTGCGTTTTGTAGTTTTTAAAAATTGAGCCGTTTTGGTGTCCAGGGAAGGAAATTCCTGATGCCGGGGTCAGGGATTTTTATGCTCCGGAGGTGAAAATTTTGGGGGGACCCAAATGTAAAAACGGATGTCAGAATGGGATTCGGGGTTAAATTTAATGCTTAAAAATTGTGCTTTTTGTAGTTTTTAAAAATTAAGCAGTTTTGGTGTCCACGGACAGAAATACCTTAGGGATTTTTTTGCTCTGGATGTGAAAATTTTTGTTTGACCCAAATATATAAACGGATGTCAGAATGGGATTAGGGGTTAAATTTCATGCTTAAAAAAAGGTGCTTTTTGTAGTTTTAAAAAATTGAGCTGTTTTGGTGTCCGTGGAGGGAAACTCCTGATGCCGGGTCAGAGATTTTTTGCTCTGAGGTGAAAATTTTTGTATGACCCAAATGTAAAAACGGACATCAGAATGCGATTCGGGGTTAAATTTCAAGCTTAAAAATTATGCTTTTTTAAGTTTTTTAAAATTGAGCCATTTTGGTGTCCAGGGAAGGAAATTCCTGATGCCGGGGTCAGGGATTTTTGTGCTCTGGAGGTGAAAAAATTTTTTTGAACCAAATGTATAAACAGATGTCAGAATGGGATTCGGGGTTAAATTTCAAGCTTAAAAATTGTGCTTTTTTTAGTTTTTTAAAATTGAGCCATTTTGGTGTCCAGGGAAGGAAATTCCTGATGCCGGGGTCAGGGATTTTTTTGCTCCGAGGTGAAAATTTTTGTATGACCCAAATGTAAAAATGGAAGTCAGAATGCGATTCGGGGTTAAATATCAAGCTTAAAAATTATGCTTTTTTTAGTTTTTTAAAATTGAGCCATTTTGGTGTCCAGGGAAGGAAATTCCTGATGCCGGGGTCAGGGATTTTTGTGCTCCGGAGGTGAAAAATTTTTTTCACCCAAATATATAAACGGACATCAGAACGGGATTTGGGGTTAAATTTCATGCTTAAAAATTGTGCTTTTTTTTAGTTTTTTAAAATTGAGCCATTTTGGTGTCCAGGGAAGGAAATTCCTGATGCCGGGGTCAGGGATTTTTTTGCTCCGAGGTGAAAATTTTTGTATGACCCAAATGTAAAAATGGAAGTCAGAATGCGATTCGGGGTTAAATATCAAGCTTAAAAATTATGCTTTTTTTAGTTTTTTAAAATTGAGCCATTTTGGTGTCCAGGGAAGGAAATTCCTGATGCCGGGGTCAGGGATTTTTGTGCTCCGGAGGTGAAAATTTTTTTTCACCCCAATGTATAAATGGACGTCAGAATGGGATTTGGGGTTAAATTATATGCTTAAAAAAGGTGCTTTTTGTAGCTTTTAAAAATTGAGCCGTTTTGGTGTCCGTGGAAGGAAAATGCCTGATGCCGGGGTAACTGATTTTTGTGCTCTGGAGGAGAAAAAATTTTTTTGAACCAAATGTATAAACAGATGTCAGAATGGGATTCGGGGTTAAATTTCATGCTTAAAAAGCTGCTTTTTGTAGTTTTTAAAAATTGAGCAGTTTTGGTGTCCACGGAAGGAAATTGTTTATGCCAGGGTCAGGGATTTTTTTGTTCCGAGGTGAAAATTTTTTGGGGACCCAAATGTATAAACGGATGTCAGAATGGGATTCGGGGTTAAATTTAATGCTTAAAAATTGTGCTTTTTGTAGTTTTTTAAAATTGAGCCATTTTGGTGTCCAAGGAAGGAAATTCCTGATGCCGGGGTCAGGGATTTTTTTGCTCTGAAAGTGAAAAAATTTTTTTCACCCCAATGTATAAACGGACGTCAGAATGGGATTCGGGGTTAAATTTCATGCTTAAAAAATGTGGTTTTTGTAGTTTGTAAAAATTGAGCCGTTTTGGTGTCCAGGGAAGGAAATTCCTGATGCCGGGGTCAGGGTATTTTTTTGCTCCGGAGGTGAAAATTTTTGTATGACCCAAATGTAAGAACTGACGTCATAATGCAATTCGGGGTTAAATTTCAAGCTTAAAAATTGTGCTTTTTTTAGTTTTTTAAAATTGAACCATTTTGGTGTCCAGGGAAGGAAATTCCTGATGCCGGGGTCAGGGAGTTTTTTGCTCCAGAGGTGAAAATTTTTGTTTGACCCAAATGTAGAAACCGACATCAGAATGGGATTTGGGGTTAAATTTCATGCTTAAAAATTGTGCTTTTTTTAGTTTTTTAAAATTGAGCCATTTTGGTGTCAAGGGAAGGAAATTCCTGGTGCCGGGGTCAGGGATTTTTGTGCTCCGGAGGTGAAAATTTTTTTTTCACCTAAATGTATAAACGGATGTCAGAAGGGATTCGGGGTTAAATTTCATGCTTAAAAAAGGTGCTTTTTGTAGTTTTTGAAAATTGAGCCGTTTTGGTGTCCGGGGAAGGAAATTCCTGATGCCGGGGTCAGGGATTTTTGTGCTCCAGAGGTGAAAATTTTTTTTTCACCCAAATGAATAAACGGACATCAGAATGGGATTCGGGGTTAAATTTCATGCTTAAAAAACGTGCTTTTTCTAGTTTTTAAAAATTGAGACGTTTTGGTGTCCAGGAAGGAAATTCCTGATTCCGGGGTCAGGGATTTTTGTGCTCTGGAGGAGAAAATTTTTTTTCACCGAAATGTATAAATGGACGTCAGAATGGGATTCGGGGTTAAATTTCATGCTTAAAAAACGTGCTTTTCCTAGTTTTTAAAAATTGAGACGTTTTCGTGTCCAGGGAAGGAAATTCCTGATGCCGGGGTCAGGGATTTTTGTTCTCTGGAGGTGAAAATTTTTGTTTCACCGAAATGTAAAAACAGACGTCAGAATGGGATTCGGGGTTAAATTTCAAGCTTAAAAATGGTCCTTTTTTAGTTTTTAAAAATTGAGCTGTTTTGGTGTCCAGGGAAGGAAATTCCTGGGAATTTTTGGGGATTTTTGTGCTCCGGAGGTGAAAAATTTTTTTCACCCAAATATAAAAACCGACGTCAGAATGCGATTCGCGGTTAAATTTCATGCTTAAAAAATGTGCTTTTTCTAGTTTTTAAAAATTGAGCCGTTTTGGTGTCCGGGGAAGGAAATTCCTGATGCCGGGGTCAGGGATTTTTTTGCTCCGAAAGTGAAAAAAATTTTTTCACCCAAATGTATAAACAGACGTCAGTATGGGATTCGGGGTTAAATTTCATGCTTAAAAAAGGTGCTTTTTGTACTTTTTAAAAATTGAGCCGTTTTGGTGTCCAGGGAAGGAAATTCCTGATGCCGGGGTCAGGGATTTTTGTGCTCCGGAGGTGAAAATTTTTTTTTCACCTAAATGTATAAACGGATGTCAGAATGGGATTCGGGGTTAAATTTCATGCTTAAAAAAGGTGCTTTTGTAGTTTTTAAAAATTGAGCCGTTTTGGTGTCCGGGGAAGGAAATTCCTGATGTCGGGGTCAGGGATTTTTGTGCTCCGGAGGTGAAAATTTTTTTTTTCACCCAAATATAAAAACCGACGTCAGAATGCGATTCGGGGTTAAATTTCATGCTTAAAAAATGTGCTTATTCTAGTTTTTAAAAATTGAGCCGTTTTGGTGTCCAGGGAAGGAAATTCCTGATGCCGGGGTCAGGGATTTTTGTGCTCTGGAGGTGAAAAAAATTTTTTAACCCAAATATATAAACGGATGTAAGAATGGGATTCAGGGTTAAATTTCATGCTTAAAAAATGTGCTTTTTGTAGTTTTTAAAAATTGAGCCGTTTTGGTGTCCGTGGAAGGAAATTCCTGATGCCGGGGTCAGGGATTTTTTTGCTCCGGAGGTGAAAATTTTTGTTTGACCCAAATGTAGAAACCAACATCAGAATGGGATTCGGGGTTAAATTTCATGCTTAAAAATTGTGCTTTTTTTAGTTTTTTAAAATTGAGCCATTTTGGTGTCCAGGGAAGGAAATTCCTGATGCCGGGGTCAGGGATTTTTGTGCTCCGGAGGTGAAAAATTTTTTTCACCCCAATGTATAAACGGACGTCAGAATGGGATTCGGGGTTAAATTTCATGCTTAAAAAATGTGGTTTTTGTAGTTTGTAAAAATTGAGCCGTTTTGGTGTCCAGGGAAGGAAATTCCTGATGCCGGGGTCAGGGTATTTTTTTGCTCCGGAGGTGAAAATTTTTGTATGACCCAAATGTAAGAACTGATGTCATAATGCGATTCGGGGTTAAATTTCAAGCTTAAAAATTGTGTTTTTTTTAGTTTTTTAAAATTGACCCATTTTGGTGTCCAGGGAAGGAAATTCCTGATGCCGGGGTCAGGGATTTTTGTGCTCCGGAGGTGAAAATTTTTTTTTCACCTAAATGTATAAACGGATGTCAGAATGGGATTCGGGGTTAAATTTCATGCTTAAAAAAGGTGCTTTTTGTAGTTTTTAAAAATTGAGCCGTTTTGGTGTCCGTGGAAGGAAAATGCCTGATGCCGGGGTAACTGATTTTTGTGCTCTGGAGGTGAAAAAAATTTTTTGAACCAAATGTATAAACAGATTTCAGAATGGGATTGGGGGTTAAATTTCATGCTTAAAAAGCTGCTTTTTGTAGTTTTTAAAAATTGAGCAGTTTTGGTGTCCACGGAAAGAAATTGTTCATGCCAGGGTCAGGGATTTTTTTGTTCCGAGGTGAAAATTTTTGTATGACCCAAATGTAAAAACGGACATCAGAATGGGATTCGGGGTTAAATTTCAAGCTTAAAAATTGTGCTTTTTTTAGTTTTTTAAAATTGAGCCATTTTGGTGTCCAGGGAAGGAAATTCCTGATGCCGGGGTCAGGGAGTTTTTTACTCCAGAGGTGAAAATTTTTGTTTGACCCAAATGTAGAAACCGACATCAGAATGGGATTTGGGGTTAAATTTCATGCTTAAAAATTGTGCTTTTTTTAGTTTTTTAAAATTGAGCCATTTTGGTGTCCAGGGAAGGAAATTCCTGATGCCGGGGTCAGGGAGTTTTTTGCTCCAGAGGTGAAAATTTTTGTTTGACCCAAATGTAGAAACCGACATCAGAATGGGATTTGGGGTTAAATTTCATGCTTAAAAATTGTGCTTTTTTTAGTTTTTTAAAATTGAGCCATTTTGGTGTCAAGGGAAGGAAATTCCTGGTGCCGGGGTCAGGGATTTTTGTGCTCCGGAGGTGAAAATTTTTTTTTCACCTAAATGTATAAACGGATGTCAGAATGGGATTCGGGGTTAAATTTCATGCTTAAAAAAGGTGCTTTTTGTAGTTTTTAAAAATTGAGCCTTTTTGGTGTCCGGGGAAGGAAATTCCTGATGTCGGGGTCAGGGATTTTTGTGCTCCGGAGGTGAAATTTTTTTTTTCACCCAAATGTATAAACGTACATCAGAATGGGATTCAGGGTTAAATTAAATACTTTAAAAAGGTTCTTTTGTACTTTTTAAAAATTGAGCTGTTTTGGTGTCCGTGCAAGGAAATTCCTCTTGCCGGGGTCAGGGATTCTTGTGCTCCGGAAGTGAAAAATTTTTTTTTCACTCAAATGTATAAACGGACGTCAGAATGGGATTCGGGGTTAAATTTCATGCTTAAAAAACGTGCTTTTTCTTGTTTTTTAAAAATTGAGGGCCATTTTGGTGTCCAGGAAGGAAATTCCTGATGCCGGGACAGGGATTTTTGTGCTCTAGGAGGTGAATATTTATTTTTTTACCCAAATGTATAAACGGAACGTTCACGAAGGGTTCGGGGTTAAATTTCATGCTTAAAAAAGGGTGCTTTTTTGTACTTTTTAAAAATTGAGCCGTTTTTGGATGTAAGGGAAGGAAATTCCTGATGTCAAGTGGTCGGGATTTTGTGCTCCGGAGGTTGAAATTTTTTATTTTTTTCACCATATAAAACCCGACGTCAGCATGCGATTCGGGGTTGTTTTAAATTTTTTTTTTTTTTTTTTTCAAGCTTAAAATGGTCCCATTTTTAATTTTTCAAAAATTGGAGAGACCGTTTTGGTGTCCAGGGAAGGAAATTCCTGATGCCGGGGTCAGGGATTTTTGTGCTCTGGAGGTGAAAATTTTTGTTTCACCCAAATGTAAAAACAGACGTCAGAATGCTATTCGGGTTTAAATTTCAAGCTTAAAAATGGTCCTTTTTTAGTTTTTAAAAATTGAGCCGTTTTGGTGTCCAGGGAAGGAAATTCCTGATGCCGGGGTCAGGGATTTTTGTGCTCTAGAGGTGAAAATTTTTGTTTCACCCAAATATAAAAACCGACTTCAGAATGCGATTCGGGGTTAAATTTCAAGCTTAAAAATGGTCCATTTTTAGTTTTTCAAAATTGAGCCGTTTTGGTGTCCAATGAAGGAAATTCCTGATGCCGGGGTCAGGGATTTTTGTGCTCCGGAGGTGAAAATTTTTTTCACCCAAATGTAAAAACCGACGTCAGAATGCGATTCGGGGTTAAATTTCAAGCTTAAAAATGGTCCATTTTTAGTTTTTAAAAATTGAGCCGTTTTGGTGTCCAATGAAGGAAATTCCTGATGCCGGGGTCAGGGATTTTTGTGCTCCGGAGGTGAAAATTTTTTTTTTTCACCCAAATGTATAAACGGACGTCAGAATGGGATTCGGGGTTAAATTTCATGCTTAAAAAACGTGCTTTTTCTAGTTTTTAAAAATTGAGACGTTTTGGTGGCCAGGGAAGGAAATTCCTGATGCCGGGGTCAGGGATTTTTGTTCTCTGGAGGTGAAAATTTTTGTTTCACCGAAATGTAAAAACAGACGTCAGAATGGGATTCGGGGTTAAATGTCAAGCTTAAAAATGGTCCTTTTTTAGTTTTTAAAAATTGAGCCGTTTTGGTGTCCAGGGAAGGAAATTCCTGATGCCGGGGTCAGGGATTTGTGTGCTCCGGAGGTGAAAATTTTTTTTTCACCCAAATGTATAAACGGACATCAGAATGGGATTCGGGGTTAAATTTCATGCTTAAAAAACGTGCTTTTTCTAGTTTTTAAAAATTGAGACGTTTTGGTGTCCAGGAAGGAAATTCCTGATTCCGGGGTCAGGGATTTTTGTGCTACGGAGGTGAAAATTTTTGTTTCACCGAAATGTAAAAACAGACGTCAGAATGGGATTCGGGGTAAAATTTCAAGCTTAAAAATGGTCCTTTTTTAGTTTTTAAAAATTGAGCCGTTTTGGTGTCCGGGGAAGGAAATTCCTGATGCCGGGGTCAGGGATTTTTGTGCTCCGTAGGTGAAAAAATTTTTAGGACCCAAATGTATAAACGGATGTCAGAATGGGATTCGGGGTTAAATTTAATGCTTAAAAAAGGTGCTTTTTGTAGTTTTTAAAAATTGAGCCATTTTGGTGTCCAGGGAAGGAAATTCCTGATGCCCGGGTCAGGGATTTTGGTGCTCCGGAGGTGAAATTTTTTTTTTCAACCAAATGTATAAACGGATGTCAGATTGGGATTCGGGGTTAAATTCAAGCTTAAATGTTTCCATT
>NW_024097121.1:0-7022 GCF_016545835.1 Crotalus tigris
GGATTCGGGGTTAAAGTTCAAGCTTAAAAATGGTCCTTTTTTAGTTTTTAAAAATTGAGCTGTTTTGGTGTCCAGGGAAGGAAATTCCTGGGAATTTTTGGGGATTTTTGTGCTCCGGAGGTGAAAAATTTTTTTCACCCAAATATAAAAACCGACGTCAGAATGCGATTCGCGGTTAAATTTCATGCTTAAAAAATGTGCTTTTTCTAGTTTTTAAAAATTGAGCCGTTTTGGTGTCCGGGGAAGGAAATTCCTGATGCCGGGGTCAGGGATTTTTTTGCTCCGAAAGTGAAAAAAATTTTTTCACCCAAATGTATAAACAGACGTCAGTATGGGATTCGGGGTTAAATTTCATGCTTAAAAAAGGTGCTTTTTGTACTTTTTAAAAATTGAGCCGTTTTGGTGTCCAGGGAAGGAAATTCCTGATGCCGGGGTCAGGGATTTTTGTGATCCGGAGGTGAAAATTTTTTTTTCACCTAAATGTATAAACGGATGTCAGAATGGGATTCGGGGTTAAATTTCATGCTTAAAAAAGGTGCTTTTTGTATTTTTTACAAATTGAGCCGTTTTGGTGTCCGGGGAAGGAAATTCCTGATGTCGGGGTCAGGGATTTTTGTGCTCCGGAGGTGAAAATTTTTTTTTTCACCCAAATATAAAAACCGACGTCAGAATGCGATTCGGGGTTAAATTTCATGCTTAAAAAATGTGCTTATTCTAGTTTTTAAAAATTGAGCCGTTTTGGTGTCCAGGGAAGGAAATTCCTGATGCCGGGGTCAGGGATTTTTGTGCTCTGGAGGTGAAAAAAATTTTTTAACCCAAATATATAAACGGATGTAAGAATGGGATTCAGGGTTAAATTTCATGCTTAAAAAATGTGCTTTTTGTAGTTTTTAAAAATTGAGCCGTTTTGGTGTCCGTGGAAGGAAATTCCTGATGCCGGGGTCAGGGATTTTTTTGCTCCGGAGGTGAAAATTTTTGTTTGACCCAAATGTAGAAACCAACATCAGAATGGGATTCGGGGTTAAATTTCATGCTTAAAAATTGTGCTTTTTTTAGTTTTTTAAAATTGAGCCATTTTGGTGTCCAGGGAAGGAAATTCCTGATGCCGGGGTCAGGGATTTTTGTGCTCCGGAGGTGAAAAATTTTTTTCACCCCAATGTATAAACGGACGTCAGAATGGGATTCGGGGTTAAATTTCATGCTTAAAAAATGTGGTTTTTGTAGTTTGTAAAAATTGAGCCGTTTTGGTGTCCAGGGAAGGAAATTCCTGATGCCGGGGTCAGGGTATTTTTTTGCTCCGGAGGTGAAAATTTTTGTATGACCCAAATGTAAGAACTGATGTCATAATGCGATTCGGGGTTAAATTTCAAGCTTAAAAATTGTGTTTTTTTTAGTTTTTTAAAATTGACCCATTTTGGTGTCCAGGGAAGGAAATTCCTGATGCCGGGGTCAGGGATTTTTGTGCTCCGGAGGTGAAAATTTTTTTTTCACCTAAATGTATAAACGGATGTCAGAATGGGATTCAGGGTTAAATTTCATGCTTTAAAAAGGTGCTTTTTGTAGTTTTTAAAAATTGAGCTGTTTTGGTGTCCGTGGAAGGAAAATGCCTGATGCCGGGGTAACTGATTTTTGTGCTCTGGAGGTGAAAAAAATTTTTTGAACCAAATGTATAAACAGATTTCAGAATGGGATTGGGGGTTAAATTTCATGCTTAAAAAGCTGCTTTTTGTAGTTTTTAAAAATTGAGCAGTTTTGGTGTCCACGGAAAGAAATTGTTCATGCCAGGGTCAGGGATATTTTGTTCCGAGGTGAAAATTTTTGTATGACCCAAATGTAAAAACGGACATCAGAATGGGATTCGGGGTTAAATTTCAAGCTTAAAAATTGTGCTTTTTTTAGTTTTTTAAAATTGAGCCATTTTGGTGTCCAGGGAAGGAAATTCCTGATGCCGGGGTCAGGGAGTTTTTTACTCCAGAGGTGAAAATTTTTGTTTGACCCAAATGTAGAAACCGACATCAGAATGGGATTTGGGGTTAAATTTCATGCTTAAAAATTGTGCTTTTTTTAGTTTTTTAAAATTGAGCCATTTTGGTGTCCAGGGAAGGAAATTCCTGATGCCGGGGTCAGGGAGTTTTTTGCTCCAGAGGTGAAAATTTTTGTTTGACCCAAATGTAGAAACCGACATCAGAATGGGATTTGGGGTTAAATTTCATGCTTAAAAATTGTGCTTTTTTTAGTTTTTTAAAATTGAGCCATTTTGGTGTCAAGGGAAGGAAATTCCTGGTGCCGGGGTCAGGGATTTTTGTGCTCCGGAGGTGAAAATTTTTTTTTCACCTAAATGTATAAACGGATGTCAGAATGGGATTCGGGGTTAAATTTCATGCTTAAAAAAGGTGCTTTTTGTAGTTTTTAAAAATTGAGCCTTTTTGGTGTCCGGGGAAGGAAATTCCTGATGTCGGGGTCAGGGATTTTTGTGCTCCGGAGGTGAAATTTTTTTTTTCACCCAAATGTATAAACGTACATCAGAATGGGATTCAGGGTTAAATTAAATACTTTAAAAAGGTTCTTTTGTACTTTTTAAAAATTGAGCTGTTTTGGTGTCCGTGCAAGGAAATTCCTCTTGCCGGGGTCAGGGATTCTTGTGCTCCGGAAGTGAAAAATTTTTTTTTCACTCAAATGTATAAACGGACGTCAGAATGGGATTCGGGGTTAAATTTCATGCTTAAAAAACGTGCTTTTACTTGTTTTTAAAAATTGAGCCATTTTGGTGTCCAGGGAAGGAAATTCCTGATGCCGGGGACAGGGATTTTTGTGCTCTGGAGGTGAAAATTTTATTTCACCCAAATGTATAAACGGACGTCAGAATGGGATTCGGGGTTAAATTTCATGCTTAAAAAAGGTGCTTTTGTACTTTTTAAAAATTGAGCCGTTTTGGTGTCCGGGGAAGGAAATTCCTGATGTCGGGGTCAGGGATTTTTGTGCTCCGGAGGTGAAATTTTTTTTTTCACCCAAATATAAAAACCGACGTCAGAATGCGATTCGGGGTTAAATTTCAAGCTTAAAAATGGTCCATTTTTAATTTTTCAAAATTGAGCCGTTTTGGTGTCCAATGAAGAAATCCTGATGCGGGTCAGGGATTTGTTGTGCTCCGGAGGTTGAAATTTTTTTTTCACCGAATGTATAAACGTACGTCAGAATGGGATTCTTGGTTAAATTTCCATGCTTAAAAATGTCTTTTCTGTTTTTTTAAATGAGACATTTGGTGTCCTGGGAAGGAAATTCCTGATGCCGGGGTCAGGGATTTTTGTGCAGTGGAGGTGAAAATTTTTGTTTCACCCAAATATAAAAACCGACGTCAGAATGGGATTCGGGGTTAAATTTCAAGCTTAAAAATGGTCCTTTTTAGTTTTTAAAAATTGAGCCGTTTTGGTGTCCAGGGAAGGAAATTCCTGATGTCGGGGTCAGGGATTTTTTTGCTCCGGAGGTGAAATTTTTTTTTTCACCCAAATATAAAAACCGACGTCAGAATGTGATTCGGGGTTAAATTTCAAGCTTAAAAATGGTCCATTTTTAGTTTTTCAAAATTGAGCCGTTTTGGTGTCCAATGAAGGAAATTCCTGATGCCGGGGTAATGGATTTTTGTGCTCCGGAGGTGAAAATTTTTGTTTCACCCAAATATATAAACAGACGTCAGTATGGGATTCGGGGTTAAATTTCATGCTTAAAAAAGGTGCTTTTTGTACTTTCTAAAAATTGAGCCGTTTTGGTGTCCAGGGAAGGAAATTGCTGATGCCGGGGTCAGGGTATTTTTTTGCTCCGGAGGTGAAAATTTTTGTATGACCCAAATGTAAGAACTGACGTCATAATGCGATTCGAGGTTAAATTTCAAGCTTAAAAATTGTTCTTTTTTTAGTTTTTTAAAATTGACCCATTTTGGTGTCCAGGGAAGGAAATTCCTGATGCCGGGGTCAGGGATTTTTGTGCTCCGGAGGTGAAAATTTTTTTTTCACCTAAATGTATAACGGATGTCAGAATGGGATTCGGGGTTAAATTTCATGCTTAAAAAAGGTGCTTTTTGTAGTTTTTAAAAATTGAGCCGTTTTGGTGTCCGTGGAAGGAAAATGCCTGATGCCGGGGTAACTGATTTTTGTGCTCTGGAGGTGAAAAAAATTTTTTGAACCAAATGTATAAACAGATTTCAGAATGGGATTGGGGGTTAAATTTCATGCTTAAAAAGCTGATTTTGTAATTTTTAAAATTGAGCAGTTTGGTTCCACGGAAAGAATTGTGTCATGCCAGGTTCAGGGATATTTGTTCCGAGGTGAAAATTTTGTATGACCAAATGTATAAAACTACATCAGAATGGGATTCGGAGTTTTTAAATTCAAGCTTAAAATTGTGCTTTTTCTAGTTTTTAAAAATTGAGCAATTTTGGTGTCCAGGGAAGGAAATTCCTGATGCCAGGGTCAGGGATTTTTGTGCTCCGGAGGTGAAATTTTTTTTTCAACCAAATGTATAAACGGACGTCAGATTGGGATTTGGTGTTAAATTTCATGCATAAAAATGGTGCTTTTTCTAGTTTTTAAAAATTGAGCCATTTTGGTGTCCAGGGAAGGAAATTCCTGATGCCGGGGTCAGGGATTTTTGTGCTCCGGAGGTGAAAAAAATTTTTCACCCAAATGTATAAACGGACGTCAGAATGGGATTCGGGGTTAAATTTCATGCTTAAAAATGTGCTTTTTCTAGTTTTTAAAAATTGAGACGTTTTCGTGTCCAGGGAAGGAAATTCCTGATGCCGGGGTCAGGGATTTTTGTTCTCTGTAGGTGAAAATTTTTGTTTCACCGAAATGTATACGGACGTCAGAATGGGATTTCGGGTTAAATTTAATGCTTAAAAATGTGCTTTTTGTAGTTTTTAAAAATTGAGCCATTTTGGTGTCCATGGAAGGAAATTCCTGATGCCGGGGTCAGGGATTTTTGTGCTCCGTAGGTGAAAATTTTGTTTTCACCCAAATGTATAAACGGACATCAGCATGGGATCTCCAGGGTTAAATTATACTAAAAAGGTCTTTTGTATTTTTAAAAATTGAGCTTATTTTGGTGTCGCGTGCCAGGGGAATTCCTCTTGCCGGGTCAGGGATTTTTGTGCTCCGTAAGTGAAAATTTTTTTTTTTCACTCAATGTATAAACTACGTCAGAATTGGATTCGGGGTTAAATTTCATGCTTAAAAAACGTGCTTTTATACTTGTTTTTCAAAATTGAGCCTTTTTGTGTCCGGGGAAGGAAATTCCTGATGCCGGGGTCAGGGATTTTTGTGCTCCGGAGGTGAAAAATTTTTTTTCACCCAAATGTATAAACGGACGTCAGAATGGGATTCGGGGTTAAATTTCATGCTTAAAAAACGTGCTTTTTCTTGTTTTTTAAAATTGAGACATTTTGGTGTCCAGGGAAGGAAATTCCTGATGCCGGGGTCAGGGATTTTTGTGCTCTGGAGGCGAAAATTTTTTTTTGACCCAAATGTATAAACGGATGTCAGAATGGGATTCAGGGATAAATTTCATGCTTAAAAAAGGTGCTTTTTGTAGTTTTTAAAAATTGAGCCGTTTTTGGTGTCCAGGGAAGGAAATTCCTGATGCCGGGGTCAGGGATTTTTGTGCTCCAGAGGTGAAAATTTTTTTTTGACCCAAATGTATAAATGGATGTCAGAATGGGATTTCGGGTTAATTTTCATGCTTAAAAATGGTGCTTTTTCTTGTTTTTTAAAATTGAGACATTTTGTTGTCCAGGTGAAGGAATTCTGATGCCGGGGTCAGGATTTTTGTGTCTCTGAGGTGAAAATTTTTGTTTCACCCAAATGTAAAAACAGACTCATAAGCGATTCGGGATTAAATTCAGGCTAAATGGTCCTTTTTAGTTTTTTAAAAATTGAGCCGTTTTTGGTGTCCAGGGAAGGAAATTCTGATGTCTGGGTCAGGAATTTTGTGCTCCGTAGATGAAAATTTTTGTTTCACCCAAATGTAAAAACATACGTCAGAATGCGATTCGGGGTTAAATTTCAAGCTTAAAAATGGTCCATTTTTAGTTTTTCAAAATTGAGCCGTTTTGGTGTCCAATGAAGGAAATTCCTGATGCCGGGGTAAGGGATTTTTGTGCTCCGGAGGTGAAAATTTTTGTTTCACCCAAATATATAAACAGACGTCAGTATGGGATTCGGGGTTAAATTTCATGCTTAAAAAAGGTGCTTTTTGTACTTTCTAAAAATTGAGCCGTTTTGGTGTCCAGGGAAGGAAATTGCTGATGCCGGGGTCAGGGTATTTTTTTGCTCCGGAGGTGAAAATTTTTGTATGACCCAAATGTAAGAACTGACGTCATAATGCGATTCGGGGTTAAATTTCAAGCTTAAAAATTGTGCTTTTTTTAGTTTTTTAAAATTGACCCATTTTGGTGTCCAGGGAAGGAAATTCCTGATGCCGGGGTCAGGGATTTTTGTGCTCCGGAGGTGAAATTTTTTTTTTCACCTAAATGTATAAACGGATGTCAGAATGGGATTCGGGGTTAAATTTCATGCTTAAAAAAGGTGCTTTTTGTAGTTTTTAAAAATTGAGCCGTTTTGGTGTCCGTGGAAGGAAAATGCCTGATGCCGGGGTAAATGATTTTTGTGCTCTGGAGGTGAAAAAATTTTTTTGTACCAAATGTATAAACAGATTTCAGAATGGGATTGGGGGTTAAATTTCATGCTTAAAAAGCTGCTTTTTGTAGTTTTTAAAAATTGAGCAGTTTTGGTGTCCACGGAAAGAAATTGTTCATGCCAGGGTCAGGGATTTTTTTGTTCCGAGGTGAAAATTTTTGTATGACCCAAATGTAAAAACGGACATCAGAATGCGATTCAGGGTTAAATTTCAAGCTTAAAAATTATGCTTTTTTTAGTTTTTTAAAATTGAGCCATTTTGGTGTCCAGGGAAGGAAATTCCTGATGCCGGGGTCAGGGAGTTTTTTGCTCCAGAGGTGAAAATTTTTGTTT
>NW_024097122.1:0-174194 GCF_016545835.1 Crotalus tigris
ACCAGATGGATCCGTAGCTGGCTGACCGGCCATACTCAGCGTGTGGCCCTCAATGGAACTGCATCTACATGGAGGGAAGTGTGTAGTAGGGTGCCGCAGGGCTCTATTCTGGGCCCAGTGCTCTTCAATATCTATATCAATGATTTGGATGAGGGGATAGATGAGGAACTCATCAAATTTGCAGACGACATCAAGCAGGCAGGAATAGCCAACACTCCAGAAGACAGGCTTAAGATACAGGAGGATCTGGACAGACTTGAACACTGGGCGCTATCTAACAAAATGAAATTCAATGGTGAAAAAAGCAAAGTTCTACATTTAGGAAGAAAAACCAAATGCACAGGTATAGTATAGGGGGTAGCTTCTCAATAGTAGTAACTGTGAGAGGGACCTCAGAGTCCTAGTGGACAATCACCTAAATATGAACCAGCAGTGTGCTGCAGCTGCCAAAAAGGCCAACGCAGTGCTAGGCTGCATTAACAGAGGGATAGAATCAAGATCATGTGAAGTGTTAATATCCACTTTACAATGCCTTTGGTAATGCCACACTTGGCCTACTCAGCCAGTTTTGGTCACCGCGATGTAAAAAAGAATGTGGAGACGCTAGAAAGAGTACAGAGAAGAGAAACAAAAAATGATTAGGGACTGGAGGCTAAAGATATAAGGAACGGTTGCTGAATTGGGTATGTCTAGTTTAATGAAGAGAAAGACGAGGGGGGACAGGATAGCAGTGTTCCAATATCTCAGGGGCTGCCAAAAAGAAGAGGGTGTCAAGCTATTTTCCAAGGCGCCTGAAGGCAGGACAAGAAGCAACAGGTGGAAACTAAGCAAGGAGAGAAGCAACCTAGAACTAAGGAGAAACTTCCTGACAGTTAGAACAATTAACCAGTGGAACAACTTGTCTCCAGAAGCGGTGAATGTTCCAACACTGGAGGTTTTTAAGAAGAGACTGGACAACCATTTGTCCGAAATGGTATAGGGTTTCCTGCCTGAGCAGGGGTTGGACTAGATGACCTCCAAGGTCCCTTCCAACTTTACTATTATTATTATTATTAAGACATTTTGCTTACTATTTCTTACTCTTTTTCTGTATTTTGCATAACATCACTTTTCCCCAAAAGAAATAGTATGATGTTTGTTTGTGTGTACACACACAAACTGCTCACACACCATATGCAAACTTTACCAGTTGCTAGGCATTACTCTGAAGATAAATATTAAAGATGTAACTGTTAAAGTTTACATTCAGTTCCAGAATTAGATTGGTGGCTAATAAAGAAGCTGCAGAGCAATTACTGATGAGATATTAGTTAAACTGTTACATTTGTGTCCTGATATAAAAATAGGATTAATTGTCAATTTCTGAGTTAATACCCAATTGTTTGCCAAACTTCACAGGGCATTTTTATGCATTGCATTAATAGAGATATCAAAGAAAGCCAGCCAAGATAAAATTTGCAATTCTGTAGAAACTTTAACATACAATCCCAGAAAAAGATCCAACCACAAATTCTCAGTAGCAAAACACTCCAAATAGTTACCAAGGGAATGCTACTGAAATAAGAAAGTTTCCTAGCTAACAAAAAGATTGAATATACAGTAATTGCTAGGCACATTCTAAGTTTTTTTAAAGAGAAAACAAATGAAACAGGATTATTAACAGAAGTCCACATTTGGGTGGGGGGAGGGGAAGCACCATCAGCTGGCAATCTGCTGAACCTTTGTTTTCTGCTCCTCCCTGGCTGTCACCTTCTCTTCCTCCAGGCCCATGAGCAGACACAAGAACTAGCCTCCCACCATTCCCTCATCTCCCTCTTCAGTCTGCCTGAGCCTAAAACAGGATTACCGTATATTCTGATTAAATTCTAGGCTAAGTGTGACTCAAAAACTGATTGATACTGAAAAATTAGCAAAGATTTATTGTAAGGAAATTACCCAGGAGCTGAGATGGAAATTTTGGTTTTGGAGACCAGGAGCAAAACTCATTTGTCTCCTGTATTGCATAATTGGCTATTTCATAAAATATCAACATATTCCCAAACATCATTTTCTTTATGACACCACTTTCTTTCAACATGCTCTCTTTTTTTCAGGACTTGTTAATATCTCTGTCTACGTGCTTGCTTTTTTATTCAATTGGCTTATAAATATTCCATCTAGTGATGTAACAGCTCTTCAAAGCAGAAAACTCGTTTTGGCAATAATAGTAGCCTTCAATATCCATGGACTCACATATAAATGATTGATCATTAGAGACTCCCACTTAACATGCCTTATTCTTTGTTATTCGTACATGGGTAAAATGATGGCTGTCTTATTTAAAGATTAAGACTAGTTCTTTTACAGAGACCCAATTTGATGTGGTTATTAATGAGAACTAGTCCCACCTTAGCACAAACCAGGTGGATGATCTTGGCCAGTCATTCTCTCTCAGCCCTAGGAAGTAGAGGGGAGAGAGAGAAAAAGTAGGCCCCAATGCCAAAGGTAAATTATTGTAGAGCCATATTTAATTGTCTAGGAAAGGATTATTTCAGTTGTACCTTCTTCTGCTGCCATTCCAAATATGGTGCCTCAAAGCAATCCAAAATAAAACACACAAATTGTTTGCTAACTCATTTTGTTTTAAAATGCCTGGGTTTGGATTCACACATCATATTAAGACATGGTTCAACTATCTTTATCAAATAAACCATAACAATCTTGTATAGTGCTAAACCATACAACCTATGGGTCGCGACCCCATTTGGGGTCGATCGACCATTTCACGGGGGTCGTCAAGCAAGGCTGTCCGCCATTTTTTTCCCTTTTCCGGCGGGTGCCTTACCTGCCTTGGGTTGGGCCAGCTGGTGGCCCAGCCAGTGGTTGGCCTGCTCCATCTCTGCCACTTGCCAGCTATGCCTCGGCCGGTGCAGGGGGCAGCACCACACATGCGCAGCACTCCTGGGCAGGGAAAGTCCTCGACTTACGACCGGTTGGGTAGTCCTCGACTTACAATCGGTTTAGTCCTCGACTTACAACCGGTTTAGTCCTCGACTTACAACTGGTTGGGGGTCGCGGCATTAAAAAGGTTGAGAATCACTGTGCTAAACTGTAAACCATGCTTTATCAATCTCTAGCTGAATTCACACATTAGATCATTTAATTTTTTTTCATTCAGAAAACTATATAGATCTAAACTGAAACATCTATCAAAATTGGAGAAATTGAAAGAGGTAGTCTGAGATATATGTATCAAATGTATTTGAGAAATGTAATGTTAGTTTCAGACCATGAATTTTCCTCCCAAATTGGTTTAAATCATATTTTAAAAATGGTTTAGGATTTCTATTTAATAGATATACTGCATAAGTGCCAACATTCAAAGTTTGTCTGACATGATCTTGTTCTTTGAAATTTCTTACAGACATATAGGAATAGATATAAACACTATAAACAACACCATTTTGTATACTCCTACCTTGTACTACACACTCAGCTAAGAAAAGGAGTTTTCATTTTCAGCAATGTTTCAGGCAGCCAAATATCTTAGGCCAGTTGTCCTACATGAAAATCCAGGTTCAAAAACAAAACACACAAAAAAAGGCAAGCACCAAGATATTGTTGAATCATTTGTTTCTGAATCTAATCTATTCATCTTGCTTAAGGGCAGCAAAAATGAACTAAGATTACAGAAAGATGCTTATCCTTTTGAAAGATTCATGCTTATGTATGTGTCTCATCCCCCACCCTTCCCTCCTCCATAAGTAGCGATAGCATCATCTCAGGAAAACCATATGCTGCTTAGTCTTTTCTTTGAAACTGAAAAGCCAGATTGTGATCTTCCTTTTGGAAGATCACACTTCAGGTTACAATAAAAATGAAAATCAAATTTGATGAATAATGCATATAATCAAATACGAGCAATAATCACCACTCATACATGTCCCCTGGTGATGCTGCAGGCCCCAGAAAAGGAAGATGGCAAAATGAGTGATTCTGCTTGCCTCTTGCACCTGGATTTTGTTAATAATGTGTAGGTGGGGGAAATGTAATTATCATCACCTTAACAGCCTGATTATGTCTAGCAGCTTGGGAGTTCTTTGGACTACAGAGGTTGTTGAGTAGTGCTCAAGACCACCATGAAGCTTAGCAGACACACTAGGCCAGTTGTACCCAAAATTTCTTCAAAGA
This sequence comes from Crotalus tigris, assembly GCF_016545835.1. Taxonomy (NCBI): domain Eukaryota; kingdom Metazoa; phylum Chordata; class Lepidosauria; order Squamata; family Viperidae; genus Crotalus; species Crotalus tigris. The sequence continues at coordinate 4,171 of NW_024097122.1, forward strand.
ATTCCTAATGTAAAAACAGTACCAGTTTTTCTCAGCAAAAGCTGATTCATATATGATAGAACATTTGGTTTGGAATGAAAATTTGATGTTTGGAGTCAGCCTTCCCTTCTAAAGTGCTGGACTAAAAATCTAATTTTTTTATTATTTTGTGCTTGTGTATGTGTGTGAGAGAGAGAAATTTAATTTGAATATCCCATAGGCAGCTAGTTTGGCAGATGACCAACAATTAAATGATTCTCTGGCAGTTAACCTTGAGTAATAAACAGTTTGGTTCATATAATCATTGTAATAGTTTATTAGGTTGAGATAAGTTTTTCTTAATGCATTCAATTGTCTTGGAGTGTGATAATTGAGGAAATCGTTTATTAATTCCCAACATTGTCTAAATTAGAAAACCATAGTTTCTTTTTTTCCATTTTGGATTGAACGAGAATACTAAAACAGTAAAAAAATAAAAATATATTGGTTTCTTCCAGGATTGACAACCATAATTTCTTAGTTTTGACTTACTTGATGGAATTAGCAAAAAGGTTTACTATGAGAGTGAAAGTACCCACATGCCTATCTTGGCTAAAACTAATGTAGCCATGACCAGCCTTTAAGCTACTTTTCTCTATTCCTGTATAAAGCAATGTCTCAAAATAGATGGGGATATGCCAAGGATCTTTGCTAGTTGCGCTACTGAAAATGCTGCTACAAAAATGCAGATTCTGGAGAATGGGGACAATTGATCATGTATGCCATCTATTTTGATAAAACTGATATTTTCATTTCAATTTTATTTTATTTTTTAAAAATTGCAATTTACTTTTCCTAATAAAACAATAATTAATATTTATACTTGCACTTATTTCCATAAAAATTAACCTAAATAACTATTATACAAAATTATATACTTTACAGAAAGTACTTCAGAATACAATAAAATTATATACTTTCTAGAAAAACTGGTGTATTATATAAAACTATGTAATGAAAAGAAAAAAGAAAAAATACCAAGATACCAAAGAGGAAGTTTTTTTTTAAAAAACCCACAATAAAACCAATTTACTATTTGTATCCCACTGAAACTCATTAGTGGCTAATTTTGCTAACTGTGATTAGGCAAAGAATGTACAAATGCCCCAAAAAATGAGTGAGAATGTTCTAGACGGACATATCTGATCATCGGTAATGGATAATTGTGAGATTTCCGGGGCCTCTCTTGTTTGTCCTCAGAAGTGTCAAATTCAAGGAGTCCTTAATTATCTTGGGCCTAATAAGAAAAGACAACTGCTGCTTTGCAAAACACCAGGACAAATATTAATTCTGTCACTTCTGTTAATCCATAAGTTCCACTGCTTTGGCTTATTGTATGCAATACCTGTAAAATCAGCTTGCTTTAAAATTGCACTAATGTCCCGTAAAATGTTCTCTTAAAAAGAAAGAGCTTCAGGAAGACAGCATAAAATAACTGTTGTATGAAATTAAATGCCATTCCTATATAATGGTCTGAGGATTGCTTCTTGTGCTAAGGAATTGAAATGAGATTCAAACTATTTCCACATACTTGAACACCATAGCACAAGGTGCATTTTCTTATATATATCCTGAATCTAATCAACATAAGCTTAAAAAGATCCATACTCAAATTTAATCGTTTCCTCTTTGTTATTGCTTTTTATTAGTAATGTATCAGCCTTCTCTATTGTAAGAGACAATGAAAGTATAAAAGGTATTCATAATCTGTTTAAATAAAAATAATTAAATAATTTCCTTCTCATTGTAGCCATCCTGGAAATATATTATGTAAGAGTCAACTCACACCAAGTTTTGTTTGCTCCTAAAAGAAAACTGAAAACACCATACTGGAAATATGTTTTAATTGTAAAAATTTTGGAAACCATGAATAATATTTTTTAATAAAAAATCTTTATTCAGTTCTGCTTCTCACCAGTATCACATCAGGGTGTATAATCATTAATCCTACTGGTCCCACCCAAATAGTTAAGAAAATGCTTTTCTTTCCAGCTGAGTGTAAATGCAGCTGTGCATGTAATACTTCCAGCAGAAAGGAAACCATACAATCATATAAAATGGTCCCAGCCACCTTCACTTGTTAACAGCCAACTGATTTTTTTTAGAATACGTCTTCAGAGCGTTCTTTATATTCTCTTTCATCTTCAAATCACAGAGAAGTCTTTGTGAATTCATAGCAGTGTGTAAGAATAATCTAGGGAAAGAGGTCAACTACTGAGCCAACATTTTATGAATAATAGTAGAATGTAGATCAGAGGAGAAAGACTGCAGGGTGATATACATTTTTTTAAAAAAGAAAAAGACTCAGGTTTGCTTTGTGTGCTGTACTATTTGCTCCACATGCATTCTTTCAGAAAAAGTATTCATGAGTTCACATTCTTGATCTTCCGACACTTTCCTGAAAAATTGATCTTAAAAATTAGGATCCACTCTTAAATTTGTCAACTTTATATATCAGCCATCTTATTTGCAGGCTCACTCTGGGTGGTGTACAGTTAAAAACACAAAGACCTAAAAGTAATATACTATACAATATATGAGTAAAAGAGCTAAATAAAAACAGGAATAAAGTACGTTAAAAGGCAGGGTAAAGATCATGACAGAATGATGACGGAATGATTTCATTTGGAGGCAAACATCTAGAAAAACAGGGGAGTTAATTTCAAAAAGCAAGTCTGCGACTTTCAGTGATACACTCTCAGAGTATTGAAAAATCTGCTGGGGACATCTACTGTAAAAGTGCATTAAAGTAATAGAATATATCAACAATAAAACTAATAACTGGCTTTGTTAGAATATAAGAATATCAAGGCAGCAGATGAAAACCAAATATTTAGACAATGCTACTGATACATTTAGGTGGACTTGAGAAGGACTCGGTTTATGGGCAGATTTGTTTGTGGAAATGGCAGTCCTTCAGATGGCCAGGTTCCAAGTTTTAAACAGCTTTAAAAGTAAACATCCATGCTTTTTGAATAGTTCTCAGAAATGTGTAGTCAGATAGAAAAACTGTGTCAGAGCTGACACCACTGTCAGTCCCACTTCACAGCCTCCCAACTATAGTCTGGAATTATGTTCACAAAACACTTCCTTTGTAGGCCATTTTATCCTTTGCTGGAAGAAGCCAGTTTGTATTTTGCCTTTAATTTTTCAACAATCTCCAAGACCACAAAAGTAATTCAATGGTACTCCTTTAAGCAATTGAAGATTTGAAAAATTATATATCTGTTTTTAAAGTGTAGAGCCAGTTTACTGTAGTGGTTAAGGCATCAGGCTAGAAACTGGGAAACCATGACTTCTAGTTTCATCTTAGGCACAAAGCCAGCTGGATGACCTTGGACCAGTCAGCCCTAGGAAGGAGGCAATGACAAACCACTTCTGAAAAACCTTTCCAAGAAAACTGCAGGAACTAGTTGAGGCAGTCTCCAAGAATCAGACATGACTGAATGGAAGAAAAAAAAAAGAACTTTAGTTAAAGGACAGAGATGAAAATACAAGATATAGAAGAAAAGTCCTGGAGAGCCTCAATAGAATGAGTGCAACTTGGTAGAAGCTGGGAAGCCATGGAATCTGGAACTAGAAGATCATGAGTGCAGTCAAACCAACATCAAGGAGACTTGAAACTTAGAATATTTCAAAGTTTGTTGTTGAGAATATAGATTTGCAGGCTGAGATCAGTTAAATAGACAGTTACCAATTTTAAACATTGGGAGAATATAAAACAACAAATAATTTAACATGTTTTAATTTGAATTTGTTAACTCTGTTTGGCAGGTAAGGAATTATAGTAGAAAACATTTACCATGAAGAAATACTTTGCTTTTGAGTTTTTAATTGTTGAACCTATAAAATTCAAATGTATGTTACTGGTTTGTATAAAAATAGATCTGTAATAAATGATATATTATAGCTGTCTGCCTTTTCTATAATTAATAGGTAAGAGGTTGGATGTATTTTATCTTTAGATCTCGTCTAACTTTTTGTACTTCTTAATACTACTCATTAACTATGTGAAAGTATCTATAAAGGGATTGCTAGCCTATAGATGTGGCCACATCCACATGCTCTATTGATATTCTTTTCCCTTTTATTAATCTGTCAAAATTTATAAAATATATTTTTAAAGGAGCAAATAAAGTAAAAATATTAGTTTCCTATGACTGTTATATATGGCATTTCTGATGAAGCTAAGAGTTATTTTTGCCAATTCAATTCAACAATGAGACAACAAAGAGAAATTGGAGGTCTTGAGAAAGCATTCAGTGTTCAAACAACAGAATGAAAGTTAGAGTGAGAAAGCGTCAATCTTTGAGTCCTGTCCCATGTTAGAGTTCTGATGGTGAAAGAAAGAAAAATGGGAAAATAAGGAAAATACGATGTATATACACGACAGGGGTGGCCTTTCACTTTCTGTCATATCTCCAGGAAGAGGGACCATTTAAATCAGCCCTTGAACTAGTCTAGATTGTTTTTCTGTTTGGAAAGTGATAGTATTTCTTTTTAAAGCAGTCAGGAAAAGAAGAGTTGCAGTTATTAATAGAAGCAGTGCTTTTTTTGTTAAAAAAAAAGTGCTGGAACTCACACATGTCATACAACCCGCCTTGCCTACCCTACAAGGTTCCATCCAAAAAAGGTGCCAGAACTCCGTTCTGGGCGTTCTATGACAAAAAAAGCCCTGAATAGAAGAGAATATATGTAGCTCAGAGTTGAATTGACGTGGTGGTGTTTTTGATGCTCCCTTATTTTTGCGCAGATGTTTAATTGTTAAGTTAGGTAACATCTTTAGTGCTAGAGTGGAGTGGCTTACCCGTCAGTATTGGTGATGGGGGGGGGTGATGTTTCTTCCTTGGTAGTTCCTTGATTAGGGTATTGTTTACTGCTTGATTATTTATCTGGTGTTAACATTGGTGTTAATCTCTGCTTGTCTGGGTTTTGATGCAAATATCTCTTCATCTTCACTTCTTCCATTAGCTGGATTAGACTCCTCATCTGCTCTTTGGGAATATTGAGGGAAATGAATGAGATTGTCTAGGCTTGATAACCCAAAAATACATATATATTTTTCTGGAAAAACCTTACATTGCTCAATCAAAGAGATGTAGTGTTAGTATGGTTCCACATAACTGTGTTTTAAAATATGCAATCTAGTCTGTAGTTTTGGATAAATATTTAAGTGTTGAAGATATCATCTTTCCTTCTTTACCGGATCAGCAAAACAAGACAATATGACAGTAATTTGTGATTCTTAAACAAAGGCTGAATTCCTGTTTCTATCCCTTCTCCCCACATAGATGATCAAAGCTGACTTCACTACTACAAGGTATTTCCTTCAACTTGCTATTCTCTCCAGTAACCCTTTTGAGGTGGGATCCAACCACTTCTGAAGAAAGCTTCTGAGATTTCAGGAAGAAAAGTTTTCAGATTTTGCCATAGGGGCAGTGGGACATACATCATCATATACATGTGCAAGAAACAGGAACATTTACCTACCTGATAATCTTATGCATTATTTCCATTTTAGGAAAGGGGTAAAATCCCATTGTTTGGTCAATATGGTAGGACACTTTGATTGAACAAATTATATTCTATTTAGTTTTGGCCTTAGCACAATTGTCATATGTAGAGTATTGGGGTTTTTTGGGCAGATATCTTTAATTTTTTTTTAAAAAAAAAACCAGTTTAAGTAAACATTGCAAAAATTCCAGATATTTAAATGTCAGTATGTAAGCAAAACTTTGAGTAAGAAAGAAAATGTCATATCTAGCCAGCTGAAAATTATGTTCCTTTAAAATAAATTATCTCACTTGAATAGAAAGTCACATTCTTGCGATTCACTCTCAAATAAATTTTATATATTGTATTTTACATAGTACTAATTTTTTCATCACTTTCCTTTTTAATGCCTACTAGGACTTCATTCATTTTTAGATCTTTCAACCATTTTTGCAGCTGAAAAATGCTTAATTGGCTATTTCTGTGATTTATTTCCATATTTTTAGTTAAAAAACTTGTAATATCCATGGACAAAGTTGTTCTTAAGAAAAGTAATCAGAAGAAACCCAGGCTGGACTAGAATAATTTCATCTCAATGATAATTTCATCACATTGTTTTGTCTGAGAGTGAGTGAGTAAGTGAATGTGTGTGAGGGAATGGGGAAAAGGGAGGGAGGGAGGGAGGGAGGGAGGGAGGGAAAGAATGTGTGAGAGAGATAATAGGGAATGAGAATAGATTCTCATAATGAGCTCCATAAATATGATTCCAATGAATGGGGAAACAATCTGAAGAATTTGGAGCCTGGTAATGAATTTCCTTTGAAGTTTTAGAGCCTTGTGCATGTCTGTGGCAGATTTGTAAACTATTACTGCTTTGTTTGCAAGAAACCAGCAGCTCATGTTAGTTTCAGTTTATTATTAATTAAATATTAGCTTTTTTCCACCTCATAAAGAAAAAAGAATACAAATAACTATAGATACCCTGCTTCTCCCATTGAAGAGATGCATTTTGCATACTTCCTCAGCCTAATATTAGGAGAACTTCCACACAAAAGTCTCTTTCTGTCACACTATTCCACTGCACTTTGGATAAATTAGATAAGCTGTAAGTATATGGACACAAATTATCAGAAATCGCAGTGTCCAAAAGCCAGTTCAGTCTGTTATGTAAATCAATATGGGAAAATTAATTATAAAGATAATTACAAATAACTTTACTGAAATGAATCCAGTGATTTGTCATGGACTAAAAAGATAGCAAGACGGCTTCTCATGCAACACATGTTAACTTGTTCATCAGTTCAAGACTACTGAACATTTATTCATTGTTGTTGTGATTCGCCAGCCAGTGGACCGGGCAGCTGAGTCTGAGGAATCAGAGGAGGAGGAAGGACATCAGAGTCAGAGGAAGACTCTGAGGAGCTTCAAGACTTACAGTCTGACAAGGAACCTGGCCCCTCTACTCACGCTCAGGCTGAAACATAGCTGTGCTGGAGTCTGAGTTGGACAGTGATGAATCACAGCTGGGAGATATCCAGGCTGCCTGTAAACACCGACAAGAAAAGAGAGTAGGACAGAGGAATGCAATGGGTTGGCTCCAAAGGCAAAGGAGAAGGCATTAGAAAGCCACGCCTTGGCTACATAATAAAAAGAAGGTGTGGGAGGTGCTGGTTGCCAAAGGCAACCGTTCACGTTGAGGAACTTAAGCTAGGTTATCCTAAACATTAATAACTGATGGATTATTAGGTTTGAAGACACTGGCTTGAGCCAAGATTTCAGGATATTATCTGATGATTCCACAGCTACACATTCAAACCACTGAATATATATATTCAATGAAATGAGAACTGCATGAGGACTCTTAACAATTTGCTTTCTGCAATCCATCAGATGGCTTTGTCATGGTGGCAACTTCAGTAACCATTGTTCTATCCCAGCCTATGTGAGTCCTTGTTAAGCTCACAAGGAGAAACTCCTCTTCCAACAAGCAGGCTGGAACCACAGGAAAAAACCAATCCCCTTTTATTATTCACAGACCTCAGTCAATGTTCAAGGCAAACAAACACAGAAACTCCATAACTGATTAACAGTACCTTATTAATGTGGGTAGTATAGCCTTATAGCTGCTGATGATTATATTATGTTAAAACTCAACACATCTTGACAACAAGTGGGGTTGTACTATGCTGAATATATTCCTATAGATTCTCCTGGTTTTGTATACTTTATTTAACGCTCAACCTTTAGTAGACTTTCATGATGAAGGAAATACTTAACTGTTGCAAAAAATAAATATTTGAATTGAAAACCTGAAGGCCATGTCACTTTATTGTATTATTTTGGATATTGTTGTATACTAGAATTAGACTTTCAAGTGCATGCAGCTGGGAGCAGAAACATTTCCTCCTTGGATGACCTTCCCAGCTGGTGCAGTTCACCTGTTGTTTGCTAAGAGCCAATGTAACCCTTGAAAGAAGGAGAACAAAGCAAGGGAGGATCATTTCACTATGTAAGCCAAGAAACAAAACATGAATTTCCAGCCAGTGCTTGAGAACACTATGCAGTTGAACAGTTCATGCAGCTAATTTTTCCCTGACTAAATAAATGCTATTGGTTGAAGCAAAGTATATTTTTCATCAGGCACAACAAGAGCTTAATAGAGGATGAAAAGAGTTCTATATAAGGAAGAAGATGAATGAGGAGATACTTATTGTTACTTAGCCCTCTTATTAACACTGGATCACATTAAAGAACAAGATGAATAACAAGCTAGCAGTTTCACTCCTGGAATGTCAGACACAGCTTTGGAAATATATCAATATTACTATGTTAGTGTAAACTTTAAATCCACTGAGTTTATATATATTGTTAAGTGTCTTTCAAACAAGGGTGAAGTACATATATGAAAATCAAGCATAGGGTGATCTTAGGCAGCCATCAGCTGTAATGTTGGTCCGTGAAAAGTGATCAGATAAATAAAAAAAATATTATGGGAGATTAAAATGGTTCTTTCAATATTAAAGAGATTTTGGAAAATCTTCTTGGGATTTCTTGCTATCAGCACCAGGAAAATAATTGAGATAAGAGTTTACCCATTAGGGAGACCCCACAAATGTTGATCTTCTTCTAAAAATGTATGTACAATCAAAAGTGTCACAATACTTCAGAACAAGATAAAGTGATTGAATGAAAAATGAGGAAATCTAACAATCTAATTTTAAAACTACCATAACAATAGCATTGTAATGAAATATAAATAGCCATTGTACATTGAATTGACTATAGGTGGGACAGAAAAAGGGACATGGTGATTGTTATGTCCCGAGCCTTGCAAACGGCTCGGGGCGTTTGCAGGCAGTCCCGGGCAGGTGCAAAGCTGCCCGGGACCAGACAGGCTGTCGCCAGCGCCGTGCGCATGCGCGGGTGCTGGCGCGGGAAAAGTATCGCATTGACCCGGGAAATGCCTATATAAGAAGCTGGGAGGTTTTGGGAGCTGCTGAAGCCATCTACTTGTGAGCTGAACACAGAATAAAGAAAACTGAGAACTACAACTGCTTCTCATGTCTGCTTTTCGCCAAGGACTCAACACTGGCGACGAAGGTGGGATGCCTTACATCGTCTGGAAAGGAAGAGGTGTAAGCTTACCCAAGTGAGTCCTGAGCGGCGGAATGGAGTTGACTCGGCAGCTACCCGCCAATCCAGTGCGCATTCGGGGGTAGGCTGGCTGATAAACCCGTCTCCTGAAAATGGCAAAGGTTGGAAGGCTTTCGGAGTTCGACGTCTCACATCCAGAGCGGTGGGAGTCCTACGTAGCCAGGGTGGAGAACTACTTCAAGGCAAACCAAGTGAGGGAAGAGAGCTTGAAGGCTGCCACCCTGCTTTGTGTTTGTGGTCAAGACGCCTTCAAAATCGCAGAAAACCTTGCAGCACCTGTTCCAGTAGAGTCTGTTAGCTATGCAGATCTAAAGAAGCTACTGAAGGAGCACTTCCAGCCTAAGATGTCCGTCATCGCATGGCGCCACACCTTCGAGCAGAGGGATCAACGATCCGGAGAGTCGGCCAAAGAATACATCGCCACATTGAGGAAGGCCGCCAAGCACTGCAAGTTCAAGGACCTCGAAGAACGACTGAGGGACCGATTCGTGTGCGGCTTAAGGCATCGAGATCTACAACAGAGGCTTTTCGTCAAAGAAGAATTGTCCTTCCAAGATGCCTTAAGAGAGGTCACCGCAGAAGAAGCAGCAGGCGGCGCCGTCAAAAACATGCGGCCGATCAGGAACAGTCCAGAAGTTGCATCCGTGCACCAGGACGACGTCCAAGGAAACTCCGAGGAGGATCCGGACGAGGAAGTCGACCGTCTCCACCCCACGAAGGAAGAAAATCAGAAGGGAAGCTCTTCAACTCCGCTCAAGTGCATCGGCTGTGGAGGTCGCCACAGGAGAACCGACTGCAAGTTCCGCTCCGCTACCTGCCGGGCATGCGGCAAACAAGGACACATTGCAGCTGTGTGTCTGGGCCGACGAAAGGTACAACCTCAGGAAGAACTGCGCCTGAAAGGTACCAGGGTCCCCAGCCAGAATAGGGTAGGGTTTTGCACTTCGCGAAGAAGCATCCTCAGGACAGGCACACACAAGCCCATTAAGAAAAAGCTGTCACTCAAGGTGAAGCTACAAGGGGTTCCATTAACTATGGAACTAGACACAGGGTCTGCCCTTTCAATCATCTCCTTGCATACATTTAGGAAGATTTGTTCCGGTAGTGGAACTCAGGCCAAGTTAATGCCTTCTGACATTGTGTTAACAGATTTTCAAAATTCAAGAGTGTGTGTTAAGGGGGAGGCCACACTTAACGTGCAATACAAGAATTTTGAAGGTCCACTAGACTTATTAGTAGTAGGGGTTAAGAACGAAGCTCATATGACTCGTTGTTTAGGCCCTGGGAACACGTCACAGGACGCACAGCTTTACAAACCTCGACCTACAGAAGTCTGCAAGAATTTGCAGATGTTTCATCCCCAGCTGGGCACATTCAAAGGACCCCCTGTGTCATTAAAGCTAGACCCCACTATCACTCCCATTAGAATTAAAGCAAGAAGGGTCCCTTTTGCTTTAAAGAGTAAATTGACACTGAGTTGGATAACCTGATCCAACAAGGAATTCTAGAACCTGTTGACTCCAGTCCCTGGGAGACCCCCATTGTCACGCCTCTCAAGGCAAATGGGGACATTCGCATCTGTGCTGATTACAAATGCACTCTGAATAAGGCATTGCAGCAACATTCCTATCCTGTTCCTGTGGTCAGTCATATCTTGGCCTCCCTCAAGGGGGGGGCGTGTTTTTGCAAAGCTTGACCTAGCTCGACATTCAACAGCTGCCTGTTGATGATGATGCTGCTATAGCTCAGACTATTGTGAACCCACAGAGGGCCTTCAAGGAAAAATTCTCGTTTGGAATGAATGTCCGCTCCTGTATTTTCCAAAGCGTATGTGAAAACACACTACGGGGTATAACCAGGGTTTTCCCCTACTTTTGTGAGTATTGATTGCAGGAGACTCCACACACATTCTAGCTGAAAGGCTAAGTGCTTGTTCTGTTAAGCATTCTGGAAAACAGGCCTCAAGCTCACACAGCAAATGCAAGATTGGGGTGCCTTCTACTGAATTTCTGGGTTTCAAAATTGATGCTGCTGGGATTCACCCTGCTGAATCCAAACTGACTGCTATTTTAGAAGCACCTAGGCCAAAGTCCAAGGCCGAACTTCAGGCCTTCCTGGGCCTCCTGAATTTCTACAATTCTTTTCTTCCACAAAAAGCTAGTGTAGCTGAGCCTCTTCACAGGCTACTATACAAGCAAGCAGTGTGGCAGTGGTCACAAACGCATGAGGGTTGTTTTAACAAAGTCAAGGCTTTGCTCACTTCTAACAGTGTACTTGCACATTTCAACGAGTCTCTTCCTGTGTGCATCGCTTGTGATGCGTCCCCTTACGGGTTTGGAGCTGTCCTGAGCCACCTCAGGTCTGATGGAACTCCGGTTCCTGTTGCATATTACTCCAGAACATTGTCTTCTGCTGAGCGCAACTACGCTAAGATAGACAGGGAGGCTCTGGCTGTTGTCGCTGGAATTAAAAAATTCCACGATTTTCTCTATGGCAGGCATTTCACGGTCTTTACTGACCATAAGCCTCTGCTGGGACTGTTTACCACACGTAAGCAGACTCCCCAAATCATTTTCCCTAGAATGCTTAGGTGGTCTATTTTTCTTTCTGCATATGATTTTTCTTTACTCCACAAGCCTGGGAAAGAAATGGGCCATGCTGATGGCCTCAGTAGATTGCCTCTGCCAGTAGTAGAAGCTGACCCTGCGCCAGCTGTCAACATTCTATCAATCCACGCCTTGCCGAGCTCCCTCTTAGTGCCAGGGATGTTGCTGCTGAAACAGGTACAGATCACACACTTTCACGTGTCCGTTCCTGGGTTTTGTCTGGTTGGCCTGAGCACTGCCCTAGTCCTGAGTTTCAGAGTTTCTGGTCCAAAAGGAACGAGCTGTCCCTTTCTCAGGGTTGTCTGCTTTGGGGAAACAGAGTTGTCATTCCCACCTCAATGAGGACTAGGGTCTTAGAATCCCTCCACGAGGGTCATCCTGGCATTGTTCGTATGAAGGCTCTTGCGCGCAGCCACTTGTGGTGGCCTGGTTTAGATAAAGATATTGAGGCTAAGGTGCATGCATGCCACCTGTGCCAACGATCTCGCCCAGAGATGCCCCAAGCTCCCGTGCATAGATGGGAGGAAACACAGTCCCCATGGTCTAGGGTGCACATTGACTACGCTGGGCCCTTTCAGGGCCAGTTCTTCTTGGTCCTTGTTGACAGCCATTCAAAATGGCTTGAGGTTGTACCTGTCTCTTCCACCACCACTGCAAAGACTATTCAGGTACTGAGGGGGATTTTTGCTGCACACGGGCTTCCAGATGTCATTGTGTCTGACAACGGCCCTCAATTCACTTCCTCCGAATTCTAAGCTTTCTTACAGGCTAACATGATTCGTCATGCCACCTCTGCACCCTTCCACCCGTCCACCAACGGTATGGCTGAACGTATGGTGCGCATCACAAAGGACGCCTTGAAAAGACTCACCTACGGGGACTGGCATCACAGGTTGGCTGACTTTCTCCTTTCTTATCGCACCACACCGTCCACTTCTACAGGGAGAAGCCCAGCTGAACTTCGTTGGGGGCGTCAACTTACTACTAAACTTGACCGGTTGCATCCGGACAGATTGCCTTCATCTACCTCACATCCTAGGGCACCTAGACAACTACTTGAGGGTGCCCCGGTCTGGACTTGCAATTACGGGCCTGGTCATACATGGGTCCCCGCTTCTGTTTCCAGGGTCACGGGTCCTCTATCCTACGAGGTAGCCCTGGACAACGGTCGTGTCCTGCGCAGGCACATCGACCAACTCCGCCCTAGGCGGCATCTTCCAGCTGAGACTCCTGGGTCTTTTCCAGGGGGGGAGGGGGACCCTTTGGAGCAAAGGGAAGGGCACGAGTTGCTGCCCATCTCCACTGATGGAGCCACTGACGGCCCATTTCAAGCTTCCGCAAGTGCTCCGAAAAGGAATTCATGGAGCTTACCCACACAACAGGCACTCACGCCTACTCCAGCCAGGGAGTCACCCTGGGGGCATACTCACTTTCCACACACATCACACAGCACTCCAGTCACGGAGGATACCCGGGAGCATCCCAACAAATCATTCCCCGCAAGAGAGCTGGCACACAATCCCCAGAGTTGGCCTGACCTTACCCCTAATCCTACAGGGGGTCAAACTTACAGGGAGGTGGTCGAGGAACCAAGTCCCGACCGCAACACCTCTAGCCCAAATCAGGGAGTAACTGAGTTTTGGGAAGGTACAGAGACTCACACGAGCCCGGACACAGAACGGGGCTTAGGGATTGGACAGCCTCCTGACAGGTCTTGGACGGACCTAGGAGGTTCTATAGAGACGCCCAGCAGTGGCTATCACTTCAAGGGGCCCGAGGGCCTACAGCTAGGCAGGTCAACCAGGTCACAAAGTGACAGAAGCCCTGGCCTGACGAGCCCGGTGGGCGAGCAAGCAGGCCAGGCATCGGGGCAAAGTCCTTGGAAGGCACCAAGGCATGATAAGGGGAACAGGCTCTTGTCACCCCTCAGTCAGGGAACACCTGTCAGAAACCCAGAGCTGAGAAGGTCACAGAGAGCAAGGAAGTCTCCTAAATACTTAGAGGATTACATAACATTGCTGGCTAAACAAAAGCCAGGTAATGATAGGAGCACTGAGAAGCAGAACACTGCATAAAATAAATGATTATATGTTGGTAGTAGTTTTAGCCCGGGGGAAAGGGGTGTTATGTCCCGAGCCTTGCAAACGGCTCGGGGCGTTTGCAGGCAGTCCCGGGCAGGTGCAAAGCTGCCCGGGACCAGACAGGCTGTCGCCAGCGCCGTGCGCATGCGCGGGTGCTGGCGGGGGAAAAGTATCGCATTGACCCGGGAAATGCCTATATAAGAAGCTGGGAGGTTTTGGGAGCTGCTGAAGCCATCTACTTGTGAGCTGAACACAGAATAAAGAAAACTGAGAACTACAACTGCTTCTCGTGTCTGCTTTTCGCCAAGGACTCAACAGTGATAGCCACACAATTTTACATGCTGACTTGGACAACCTCCTACAAGTTACAGCAGGGGTATCAAACTGCCGGCCCACAGGCTGGTTGCATCATGCAGAGGCCACGCCCACCCCAGCTCCAGCAATGTGAAAAAAGTTGCAATACGTCGCAATACATCACGTGACTCGGCAAGTTTGACACCCGTGAGTTAGAGAGATGGATTTCCAGAACACTATAGTGAAAGAACAAGCACAATATAAGTATATATTGAAGTGGTTGCTTCTGATTTCAATATCTGGATAAATACAAAATAAAATGAAAGCAACACTATTGGCTATCAAGACTATCTGGATGTACACAACAAGTAAAACTGAGAAATTTCACACCATATGTTATTCAGTAGTGTATCATACAAAACACTGAATACAGTGTCTTTTAACCTGTAAATTTCTTAGTTATTTGCTTTAATATGGAGCACAACACTTTGGACTATGGTGGGACTATGGATTCTGAATCATAACACTATGCACCATAGGATCATCCATAGGAAGGTTAAAAAGGGCAAGGTGACAGTTGTAACTACGCAATCAAAGCTCTGCCTCTTTTTTATCCATGTGGCCTGCTCTTTGATTCCATCTACAGATGCCCCTACATCACCAGTTTTCAAACATGCTGCAGGAGACAATCTTTACTACCTCCTATGACTGCGCAAACATTTCTTACAGCTGCTGCAGAAAGGAATTTCTGAAGAAAAATAGAGGGGGTGGGGAGTTCACAGGAGGAAATTATTACATGTAGTCTTATAACAGTTCACTTAGTGGCCATTCAAAGTTACATCAGCACTGAAAAAAATGACTTATGACCATTTTTCACACTTATGACCGTTACAGCATCCTCATGGTCACGTGATTTATATTCGGATGCTTGACAACTGATTCACATTTATGACAATTGCAGTATCCTGGGGTCATGTGATCAGCTTTTGCAACCTTCTGACAAGCAAAGTCAATGGGGAAACCATGTTACCCTGTTATTACTTTAACAACTTAACAGCAAGAAAAGTCATAAAATGGGGCAAAACTCACTTAACAAATTTCTCACTTAGCAACATAAATTTTGGACTCAATTATGGTCATAAGTTGAGGACTTCCTGTATATGACTCCTTACACCATCACCCCCCGCCTTGAGCCCTCAAGATTTGAAGCAATTATATCTGCAACACCTATTTGTTTATAAAATTGCATTAATATTTGAGTAGAAATAGTGCCAAACATTTAGAGTAGACAGATCACCATGTCAATGCAAGTTTACTAATGTAGCAGATCAGGGCTCCCATTTTTTGCTAGCTATTTGAAATATGCCCATATGACAAGCAAGCTATATTTGATCAGGTCCCAAGCTGGTAGTGTGTGAAAATCAGTATTCCCTAATATAAAATTGGATACCATTTTCCTAAGCTCTTAATCTCATTGTACTAAGAAAAAGATTGAAAAAAGTGAAACATACATAATTAAATTCTAAACACGTACACTAAAAAGAGAGCTATATAATAGATGTAATAATACTTATTCACAGAGCAGAAAGAAGTTACTTTTTAAAATGATTATTTCAGTCTTCAAAGACTACAGGGGGTATGTCTAATGATTCAAGAATGTCATGAAGAGTTCGGCAAAGCTCTACATTTGTAGCCTCATTTCTCCTACATTTCTTTCCTTTTTTTCCTTTGGAGATGCTTAAAATGCAAATTAAACCTCGCAGTGTTTTCTGTATTTTAATCCTGCCTTAGGCACAAAGCCAGGTGGATGACTTTGTGCCAGTTATTCTCTCACAGCCCCAGGAAAAATGCAATGGCAAACCACTTCGAAAATCTTGCCACGAAAACTGCAGGGACTCGTCCAGCAGTCGCCAGAAATCCACACTAACTCAAAGATAGGTACAAAAACAGTGTTTCTTATAACCTTGAAATCTATCTCTGTTTTACAAAGTACTTTTGAAGATTTAAAAAAAACAATTAGAAGGATAAAAATAGCATCTCAGAATGGTGCATTAAATAGTAAAGAAAAGGGGGTGCACTCAAGATTTGCCACATACTGTAGAATTAAAGCCGTCAGCCATCTTATACTATTTGCCATGTAGGTTGGCATTTCTGGGATTTGAGATTCAACAAAATCTGAAAGATTATAGGTGCCTGACCCTGTGGAAAACACAGAGAATAAATTTCAAACCACAGCATTTGTGTATTGTTTTCATTTTTAGCCCGTGACATATAGTTGTACAGATTAAGGATTTTTTTTTTTAATTCAACAATAACTTGACTGTCTTGGTTTTATGAGAAACTGTATTTTGCAGAAATCTGAAATCCTCTCATCTGCAAATCCAGGCATCTTGAGTAAAGAAAAACTTTTAACAGCCCAGGTGTCATTATTATTAAAGTATTATTGAATAAAAAGCATTCTTATGAACAAGACAATAGCAGTTATAACAGGGTTTGGGGGGGGGGTCTTTTAAAAAAATCATATTATAATGCATAGCAGAAGCTTACGAAATAGTGAAACAGCCTTCCACTATTTATCACTGATTACCCTCCAGATGTGCTGTGATTAAAAATCAGAAGTCATAGCCAGCAGGGTATTCTGGCTAGGAACCATGCTGGCTGGTAAATCTGGGAGTTACAGTCCCCGAACATTGAAACAACTTCAAGTTAGAGAAGTATAACGTTTGTTAAGATAGTTTTTACTGTAGTTAACTTTTTTGTAGCTCGGCATGTAGTGCAAAGCATGTCTATTTACTTAACTGATGATATAGTGTGCAAAGCTGGATTAATTTGTTGGCTCAGCTAAACATATCATACAGATGCAGCCTAAGGGTCTTTCTCTACTGCTGGCTTCAAGGACTTTCCACGTCTCTTAAAGATGGCAGAAAACTACAAAGGTGTTGTCCTAAATTACCGCAATCACATTACAAGGTAATGGTGACAAAGGCCATTTCCCCATGAATGACTTATAGTTGTCATTTGTCTTTGAAGCAACATAAAGCCAACTCTTGTTATTGTTGTCTGGTTAGCATAATGGTTAGAAAACCCTAGAAGACTGTTGTATTATACATGATTAGTGGGGGTCCAACAAAAGCCTAACTGGTTTTACAGACCCTGAGGTTGCACCTGGACAGCACTGGAATAAGGAGGAAAATATCATTTTATCCGACTTGCAAAAATATCATTGGGCCAACATTTATCAGCCATTAGGAGCTGCTGAGGGTAAGTGCTATGGAGCACAGATGGATGTGCAGATACCACAAGGATGGGTTGGTTGGAGCTAGGAGTAAGTGGGCTGGGAGTGACATTTTTGCAACATTTTCACCTGCAACTTAAAATCTTCCAGTGTTCAATTTCATTGCCAATCATTTCTGGTATAAACTTCTAATAGATTGCTGGTTCCTTTTCATCTTTTATAGATTTACAAATTAGCTTTTTCAGTGTCACTTTCATTTATTATCTATTGTAGTGCTTCTCAACTTTGGCAACTTTAAGATGGGTGGCCTTCAACTCCCAGAATTCCCCAGCTAGCACTGACTTCTGGGAATTGAAGTCCACCAATCCTAAAGTTGACTACACTCCTTTTAAATTAATGGTTTGGGGTATTTTCTTATCTTTTAAAAATGGTTTGCTTTTCTCTCAGTGACAGGTTTCCTAGCTATTTCCCTGGTTATTGGATTTTCTGCAGGTTTCACTTTTAAATCAGCAATAGAGTCAGTGAGTCTGCCACAAAGATAGCATCATTTATTTTGACCTTGGCTGTTGTTTTTTTTAATCTATTGTAATCTTATTCACATTTGCATTTCATCCTGACTGCAGTTCTATAGTGTATATATAGCAGTGGTTTCCATGGAGACAGCTATATCAAATGCAAATATTGAAGGCAGGACAAGAAGCAATGGATGGAAACTAACCAAAGACAGAAGCAACCTAGAACTAAGGAGAAACTTCCTGACAGTTAAAACAATTAACCAGTGGAACAATTGCCTCCAGAAGCAGTGAATGCTCCAACACTGGAAGTTTTTAAGAAGAAACTGGACAGCCATTTGTCCAAAATGGTATAGGGTTACCTGCCTGAGCAGGGGGTTGGAATTGATGACCTCCTAGGTCCCTTCCAACATTATTATTATTATTATTATTATTATTATTATTATTATTATTATTATTATTATTATTATTATTATTATTATTATTATCATCATCATCAAATATAAAAATATAAAATCTTCCTCTGTTAAGTTATATTCAAATATTTTCTTTCAGGTTCCTTCAGACTAGCTAATCTATCAATGAATTCTTTAACCTTTCACCAAATTGTAATGTTCAGGTATTCAGCTGCAAACATTGCAATGTATTCTGCCACTGGTGCATGTGTGCTTATGAATCCTGAAATGCTGTGCAATTAACTGTGATTCTGCCAAGTGCTTTTGCATGATTATTACAATTTATGCAATGCTGAATTGCAATGCAGAATTTTTCTGTAGAGCAGTAAAGCTTCTTAATAAGATGTGTGCTTTTCCTCCCCTAACATTCCAATTTTCTCAGCAAATAAAATATTTGCGTCAAAAAACTGTTCAAGTTTCAGTCATTAGTACCACTATCAAATACATTTATCTTTATAATAACAATTTTTCACTGTTTTCTTTATTCACCATGATAAGTTCTGCATTGTATTTTCTGTTTGCTTGTTTTACTTCCCTTTTCTGCTGCTCTGGAAATACAACAAGGCTTGGGATGCTTTTCTTTATGATCTCATCTTTGTCACCACATTGTGTCTTTTATACTGCTCAAACAAACACAGGAGCCAAAAGTAATTTTTTTATCCTGTTTGCTTTGCTGAAACTTCTTGAAGAATTAATTCCTGTGGGTCTAAAAGAATTACAACATGTACACACAGCCCAAGGCAATCAGCTAATAATACTAGAGTGAAGGCCTGCTTAATCAGTCAGTGATAAATAGCAATCCAATACATTGCAACTACTTTAAGACCAGTCCGACTTCAGGTAGCAACTGTTCAAAGTTACAAGTCCTGAAAAAAGTTACTTACAACCAGTCCTCACACTTACGACTGTTGTAGCATCCCCACAGTTACATGACAAAAATTCAGGCACATTATAAGTAACATGCATTTATGACTGTTGCAGCATCCCAGAATCATATGATCATCCTTTGCAATCTTCCTAGCCAGCAAAGTCAAAGGAGGAAGTTGCATTTACTTAACAACCGCAGTGATTCATTTAACAAACATGTAAATAAAGGCCATAAAATTGGGTGCAATTTATTTAACTGCTTACTTAGTAATGAAAATTCTGATCCCAACTGTGATCGTAAGTTGAGGACTATCTGTATGGATGACTTAAACCTATTGCTCTCATGGGCTGGAAATTATTTGAAAGTAAAGTTATGGGAACACAGCAGAAAAAAGATGAAGGGGCCATAGTTCCCCACAGCAGAGGTGGGGAACTATGGCCCCTTTATGATTTGTGGACTTTAACTCCCAGAATTCCTGAGTCAGCATGGCTGACTAAGAGTTGTGGCAGTTGAAGTCCACAAGTCATAAAAGGACCATAGTTCCCCACTCTTGTTCTAGAGCAGAGATGTCGGCCCTCGGGCCAGATGCGTCATGCCAAAACCACGCCCACCCCATTGCCAGCAATGGAAAAAAAGTCACGATACGTCGCGACATGTCACTTGACATTGCGAGTTTGACACACCTGATCTAGAGCATGTTTGTATTGTAGTGCAAGTGGGAACTTAATTGCATCACTGCTAGACTCACCATTGTAGCATCTGATGCAACTTAATTTTTTGTCAAAAGAGTGAAGTACACAGGAACAAAAGGAATAGAGTCTGCATTGTGACATGTGACTTTGGAATCATTTGATTCCTCTTGCCTCTTCTGCAGTTGCCTATACTGATCATGTCATCAAAATGAAATGAAGGTTCGGAGCATTCAATTTCATTAAAAAAAAAAATCTACAGTTTCTTTTTCCTGGGCAGACAGTATCCTATAAACCTTGGTACTGCTGATCTTCACTCCATCATATTCCCCTGAAATCAAATATCTAATTGGGTATCTGTGGTCTAAGATTTCCACTGCAGGGTTCTGAAGGGCAATGGCACATTTTCTACACACTATAAATTTAAGCAGACCATTCATGAAAAAAACCCATTCTGTCTTGATTAATGAGCAATCCAGCTGTCACTAAATTTTCCCAGTAGGGCTTTCCAATAGGTAACAGAAAGAAAGGAAGGCTGTTATATCACATTAAGAGCATTAGGACTATTTTGGAAACTTTTCTAAATGCTTTTATGAAATAAATGTCAAAAACTCTAATGGCCTGAGATACAGAAAAAACATTTGCATTAAGAGTTCTAACAGCTGTATGGGCACACAGAGAAGAGCTATAATTCTTTTCTTTCTCATTAAACTATGACCTCATACACATGTGGAAGTAAATAGCACAGGGATTTTTGAGGCATCCAAATTAGCCTTATTAAACAGATACAATATCAATAAGAGATTACAGGGTCCATAAAAAGGGAGTTTTTTATACTTATGGTTATTTTATCAACATCACCTGATGTTGACATCTGATGAATCTATGGTCTGGTGCTTAGACACCCACATCAGACAGTGTCACTAGAGTTGGCATTCAGCTACTCCCTATAACCATTATTTGCCTTTAACTCCCTGAGCAAGAATGATTAAAGTAATAATAATAGGAAGAAATGTATGTTGGTATTATATATTTTACTAAATTATAATGATGATGATGATGATGATGTTATTCATTCAGTTGTGTAGACTAGGTCTTTCCAAGTCTACTGATCTTGCACTCCTTCTTTGAATTGTTCACCAGCTCTGGCTAGTGTCAGTTTAATGGTGTCCAGTCACTATGTTCTTTGGCAGTCTGTTTTCCTTCTGTCACTAATTCTTTCAAGCATAATTGCTTTCTCCAGTGAATTCCCCCACAAGACATGGCCAAAATAAGTGAGACACACTTTTGTGATTTTAAGTTATAATAATTTATAGTAATATATTGATATAAATATATGGAGTGGTACAGTAGCCTAGTGGTTAATGTGCTCACCTCACAATCAGGAGACTGAGAGTTCAATCCTAGGCAATGACAGATGTTTCTCTATCAGAGCGCAAAGAGAAAATATCTGCTGAGAACTCCTTGTAGGTATCAGGAAGGGCATCCAGCCAGTAAATCTCAGCTCCATTCAGTCATCCTGGCTCCACCCCAATAAAAAGGGATTACAGAGTTGTAAAAATATATAGATATAGATATATAATATAGATATTATGATATATGCTCTTTGTTATATTTATTTTGATTTCAGTAAAGTCTTAGATAACTTTCAGAGTTTCAAAGCAATATCAAAGATATTAAAATAGAGTAATACATAAAAGGGGTGTTACTTGTTTGTGTGCTTGATTGACTGATGGACTGATTTTTAACACACAATTCTTTCAGAAACTCATGAGGGTGTACAAAGCCCTTCCTGTCTCCACCTTTCTTCCATCAACCCTCTGATATGGATTGGGCTGAGATAAACTGGCTCAAAGTTATTGGGTACATCATAAAAACAAAAATTAAGGTATTTGCTTTGTATCAAGAACATAAAGTAAATGAACATAATGAACATAAAGTAAATGCCAGGTGAGCTACCTAGAAAAAGCTTTCCATAAGTGGGGTGCTATCACTGAAAATATTGTTCCCTTCTTAAAACACGTTATCTTAGCTGACCAAAGGATTATATAGATACTACTATGTTTCCCTGAAAATAAGCCCTACCCCCCAAAATAAGCCATAGTTAAGACCCTGTCCACTCCATCCCATTGTCTGATTGTACAAGGTGGGGCAAGGCACATGCGTAAAAATCAAGCTAGAGTGGAGGTGGAGGGTGGAGCTGCCCCACGCACTCCACACCCACTTACTTCAGGTCCCCTGCAGCCAGGTCTCCCACACCCTGACAGTTGCCTTGCCTCATGGCAGCAGCAGCACCAGCAGCAGCAGCCCCATCCAGCAGGAGCCTGCAGGGCCACTGGCCCACTTCTTCTGGTTGCTGGCAACTGCTTGCGACAGGAGGCCACATGGCATGTCAAGCCAGTGACACCACTTGCAGCAGGATGCCACGTGGCATATCATGCTGGTGCCACCGCTTGCACTACGTGGTGTCCTGCCAGAAGTGATGGTACCAGTGTGATGTGATGTGGCCTCCTGCTGTGAGTGGACATAAGTGGCCGCAGAAGAAGTCAAATGGCAGCGCAAGAGATGTTGGGGCATGGGAGGCATGGCTACACCGGTTCTGAGGTAAGCAGGTAAGACATCCCCCGAAAATAAGACCTAGTGCTTCTTTTGGAGGCAAAAAAAATATAAGATCAGGTCTTATTTTCGGAGAAACATTGTATATAGTGATTATTTACATGGCTGCCGAGGTCATTGGTTCCCAACGTCTGCTAAACTACTAAAACTGTCAGGCAAATTCACTATTTGCCACCTAAAAATCCCAAGATGTCTTTCACTAATATTTTGATCTGCCTTGATTTGTTCTACTCTCAGGAAGGTTGAACGGAGATTAATTCTTATTGTTTTTTTTTAATTATTATGATTATTATAATGTTAACATGATTATTATTAAAATCAACAATAATTAATCTCAATCCCACCATTCCTGAGATCAGAACAAATCAAGGCAGATCAAAATATTAGTGAAAGGGGTATTGGTACTAAGAAAACTGAGAAGTAGAGTTTCTGGATTTAGCCACTTTACTAAAAAATTATGTTTTCTTTGGGTTCCTGGTAACTAGTTGATGGCTGACCTTAGACTGAGATTGCAGTCTTACTTCCACACCAGATATATTTTGAAAATACCACAGCAAGAGACTTCAAAGCTTGTAAATCTATGGGGTGCACTGAATCATAAACACCTTATAAATAGCAGCTTTTCAGTAATTTCCCATATGTAAATGTAACTCCAGTTATTGTTTTCCACCAAGGACATATCAAGAAATAAATTGTACAGATGCTGCTTTTAAGAAACATAACATTTTAATATATTGCTAGAGACCATCTGATTTTCCATAGCAGAAACAGGATGCTTTGTTCTGCATTGATAATAGGCCATAAAACAAACCTAGATAATGCCAGAATTAGATAAGGCATGGGAAGAGGGCTTTTTCATGAAAAAAAAAATGTTACTGCTTTCTGTAATATTTTTCATGATATGCTCAATTTCATTAAATTGAAAACAGCAGAGTTACCAAAGCACTCATATTAATGCTGATTTAATCTGCAAATGAGAAAAGAGCTTTGAAATAAGTAAATCAGCTGGAATCTAAGGTTCATTCTATGGTGGAAGGAAGAAAAGGGCAAAATTGCTTACTTTCATTGGAAAAAAAATAATTGCAGTACTGGCTGTGCACAGCACAATGGAGAAAAATGACATTTTAAAACATAGTTTTTTTTAAAAAGGCACTTATCTACCTTGCCAGGAAGAGATCGATAATAATGGCACAGAGAATAAGCAAGAGATGCCAACATCATGCAAGATGTGCTATAGCATGGATGTCAAACTCGCAGCGTCATGTGATGTGTCGTGACGTATCGTGACTTTTTTTGCATTGTCAGAGCTGAGATGGGTGTGGCCTCCGCATGATGCAACCGGCCTGCAGGCCAGCAGTTTGACACCCCTGTGCTATAGGAATGAACACTCTAATTAAGAGGGAAAGGAGAAAATACTGTGTTTAATGCAATGCTGTAAGATGTGTACTTGTAATTTATTTATTCATTCAACTTGCCACTCATCTTATCAGAGGGGACTCTAGTGGCTTACAGACATTCAATTAAAATGCACTATAAAACACTGGATGCCCAATGGCTCAGTGGTTAAAATATGCTAAGCTGAAAGCTGAAAGCTGAAGTCAGCTGAAAGCTGTCGAGATCTGAGTGCACGTGACAGGGTGAACTCCTGTTACTTGCTCCAGCTCCTGCCCACCTAACATGCAAATGACAGTAGAGTAATACCTTCAA
This sequence comes from Crotalus tigris, assembly GCF_016545835.1. Classification (NCBI taxonomy): domain Eukaryota; kingdom Metazoa; phylum Chordata; class Lepidosauria; order Squamata; family Viperidae; genus Crotalus; species Crotalus tigris. Next base: position 28,399 of record NW_024097122.1, read on the forward strand.
TGGGAAGGTAACAGAATTCCATGCACCTTGTACAGTCATGCTGGATACATGACCATGGATTTATGAATCATAAATTAAAATGCAATTAAAATCAACCTAACCAGGCTGAAGAAGAAGAGATAAAGTGCACACAGAAAAGAATTGGGGTGTTATCTACTCCATTACCTATTCCCAAAGTGCCATACCCTTAATGGGACCCCAATGTAATTGTATATAGAAACCTAAAAGAAAGTAATAAAACAATTTATGTAACATTTTTCAAAATATGTGCTTTATCCAGCGTTCTGAAATCACGGTAGACGAATTAAAAGCCATTGTTGATGCAAGGGCCAGGATAATATTTATGAAATCTGACAGGGAAGGTGCAAAATCAGTTTTCTTCTGTAACTTTGAAGTTCTTTAATCTCTTGGAATGTACTCTTCAGACATAGGAGTTATCCCAAGTTATGGGGTTTTAACCTAAACTGTTCTAGAGAGATGCATATCAAATTCAGACCATGGCCTGGGGAAGTTTTCCCAAGATACTCATATCATATATCATATATCTCTAAATATACAGATCCCTGAATAAGCTAATGAAATATGACTCTAATTCTTTATGTCCCTTTGAGTGCCTCTAAGAATCTTAATCTCTTTTCTTCCCAGCTTCTTCTCACTAACTTCACCAATATTCCCTTAAATCCCTAATCATTCACACAATAAGTAGTTACCAACATTTGGAAATAAAGCATTTAAACTATACTACTAAATTTGAAAACAGTAGTATGTAACCCCTTTTGGAAAAAAAACCCTATTAATTTAATAGACTTAGAATAAAACAAAGTATTCTGGCAAGAAATCGAGGTATATATATATATATACATATACATATACATATATATATATATATATATATATATATATATATATATATATATATGAGACTGATGCAAAATTGCATATAGGAGCTAAATAAGCAATTATTTTTGCAGTAATTTATTTATTTATGAGACTTATATACCGCTTTAAGTGCAAGCACTCTCTAAGCGGTGTACACCAGTAAGCAATGTATGTATATATTTACATTGCCCCCAACAATCTGGGTCCTCAGTTTACCTACCTCGGAAGGATGGAAGGCTGAGTCAACCTTGAGCCGGTGAGATTTGAACCGCTGACCTGTTGAACACAGTCAGCTAAAGTGGCCTGCAGTACTGCACTCTAACTGCTGCGCCACCTCGGCTCATCTAATAAATAAATAAAATTGTACATTAATATAATTATCATGAATTTCCATTTGTGAAACAAAAACGTATTTACATGGCATGGTTATGAATTAGCAGAGATTACTTCTGTAATATAGCTAACACCAATAGAATTTTGAACACATTGATAAGTAGCATTATACTCATTACCGGTATCTACCACTGGGCAAGCCTAGAGACAGCAAGCCAACTAATTCAGTTTGTGGACATCTTCAAGTAACCAGTTTTTTATATACTTCATATTTGACCAGATTGCAATGCCTTCCTTCTTCCTACCTTTGACATTTTGTGTTCTTCTATTTATAGAAAAATAAAAAGTAATGGATAAATAGACTCTTCTTTCTCCAAAGGATTTGAAAAGCCTAACCCAACAATTCTTCAATATGGTGCACTGGAGTCCATTCAGAAAAAGCCTGTAATTGTGTTGGGTGTACTTGGACAATACCATTAGGACAATGTAGAAAAGCTATTAGTTTTGCAATACAATGAGTATGCTTTTCAAATTAAAGGAGTTACGATATAGCTGGTCTCAATTTGTCCTATTTCAAGTATTTTTTTAATCCATCCTTCTCTACTGGCTTTAACAGCAGTTTGGTTTGCAGAAATCAACAAAATTGTGACATTTTATCATGGGGAAAAAGGTTGCTGATTTCTACAACTCAAACTGTTCTACATAACTAACTTGCAGAATTGGATACTGAATAAGTCAACAGCCTAAACCTGTTATATTTTATGTGGGTTGCAATAGCTAAAGCACTTTTGAAATCTTGCCAAGAAAACTGCAGGGACTTGTCCAGACACTTGCCAGGAATTAGCACTGGCTCAGAGGCAGAAATACAAATAGAGAAAGGAGAAAAAACTTCATACTTGGATTCATAAATGTAAAACCGAAATAATTGATTTCATGAGCAAAAATGAGGCAAAATAACATTTCAAGTCTCCTTGCCAGGTTATCTCTGTTCCTTCTACACTTGGGATAATCCCTATTAAAATCACTTTATTATCTTTTGTAATTAACAGAGAGATTTTTTTTCTATAAAACTGCAAAACTCTATGAAGTTAATATAAGTGCAGTTATTTTGGGCTGTATACCTTTAAAACTTAAAAAAAACCACTGCTGCCATTACTGATGGCTGTTCTGTTGCCTTTTTTTATCTGAAGTTGTAAGACGTTTTGCTTTAGTTGTAACCTGCTACACACAAAACTGCTATCATCCTAAATATCCTTCTCTGGAGTTTTAACCTAGGGCAATAAAATGAAACTGCTGATCAAACATTTTAAAAAGAAAGTGTGATATCAAGACACTAGTGGCAGGACCAAATGGAACATCAGAAAATATGAGTGTTCGTATATAGCTCAGGACATGATCTTCTATTGGGGAGAATTTTTTTCTTCTCTAGCACACAAGAATATGAACTATTGGGTGTTATGTCCCGAGCCTTGCAAACGGCTCGGGCGTTTGCAGGCAGTCCCGGGCAGGTGCAAAGCTGCCCGGGACCAGACAGGCTGTCGCCAGCGCCGTGCGCATGCGCGGGTGCTGGCGCGGGAAAAGTAACCCATTTACCCGGGAGTTGCCTATATAAGAGGCTGCGAGGCGTTTGGGCGAGGCTGAAGCCATCTTCCTGTAAGCTGAACGCTGAATAAAAGAACTGAGAACTCCAGCTGCTTCTCGTGTCTGTTTTCCCGCCACGGACTCAACACTGGTGATGAAGGTGGGATGCCTTGCACTACCTGGAAAGGAAGAAGTGTAAGCTTACCCAAGGAGTCCTGAGCGGCGGAAGAGGAACGGCGTCGACTCGGCAGCTGCCCGCCAATCCGGTGCGCATTCGGGGGTAGGCTGGCTGATAGACCCGTCTCCTGAAGATCCGAAGATGGCGAAAATCGGAAGGCTTTCGGAATTCGACGTCTCACATCCAGAGCGGTGGGAGTCCTACGTATCCAGAATGGAGAACTACTTCAAGGCAAACCAAGTGAGGGAAGATAGCTTGAAGGCCGCCACCCTGCTTTGCGTTTGCGGCCAAGACGCCTTCGAAATCGCAGAAAACTTGCAGCACCTGTTCCAGTAGAGTCTGTAAGCTACGCAGACCTGAAGAAGCTGCTGAAGGAGCACTTCCACCCCAAGGTGTCCGTTATCTCATGGCGCCACACCTTCGAACAGAGGGATCAACGGTCCGGTGAGTCAGCCAAGGAATACATCGCCGCGTTACGGAAGGCTGCCAAGCCCTGCGAGTTCAAGGACCTCGAGGAATGACTGAGGGACCGATTCGTGTGCGGGTTAAGGCATCGAGAGCTACAACAGAGACTTTTCGCTAAGGAAGAATTATCCTTCCAAGACGCCTTAAGGGAAGTCACCGCAGAAGAAGCAGCAGGCGGCGCCGTCAAGAACATGCGGCCGATCAGAAGCAGTGCAGAGGGTGCGTCCGTGCACCAGGAAGACGTCCAACGAAACTCCGAGGAGGATCCGGACGAGGAAGTCGACCGTCTACACCCCGCGAAGGAAGAAAACCAGAAGGGAAGCTCTTCGGCTCCGCTCAAGTGCATCGGCTGTGGAGGTCGCCACAGGAGAACCGACTGCAAGTTCCGCTCCGCTACCTGCCGGGCATGCGGCAAACAAGGGCACATTGCAGCTGTGTGCCTGGGCCGACGAAAGGCACAACCCCAAGAAGAACGCCTGAAGGGTACCAGACTCCCCAGCCAGAATAGGGTAGGTTTTTGCGCTTCGCGAAGAAGCATCTGTAGGACAGGCACACACAAGCCCATGAAGAAAAAGCTGTCACTCAACGTGAAGCTACAAGGGGTTCCATTATCTATGGAACTAGACACAGGGTCTGCCCTTTCCATCATTTCATTGCATACATTTAGGAAGATTTGTTCCAGTAGTGGGACTAAGGCCAAGTTAAGGCCTTCTGATATTGTATTAACAGATTTTCAGAACTCAAGAGTGTGTGTTAAGGGGGAGGCCACCCTTAACGTGCAATACAAGAGTTTTGAAGGTCCACTAGACTTATTAGTAGTAGGGGGTGAACGAACGAGTCTCATAGGACTCGATTGGTTTGAGGCCCTGGGGATACACGTCACAGGACTCAACAGCTTACAAACACTCGACCTACAGGAAGTCTGCAAAGAATTTGCAGATGTTTTCAGCCCCCAGCTGGGCACATTCAAAGGACCACCTGTGTCCTTAAAGCTAGACCCCACTGTCACTCCCATTAGGATTAAAGCAAGAAGGGTCCCTTTTGCTTTAAAAAGTAAGATTGACACTGAATTAGACAAACTAATCCAACAGGGAATCCTAGAACCTGTTGATTCCAGCCCGTGGGAGACCCCCATTGTCACGCCTCTAAAGGCAAATGGGGACATTCGCATTTGTGCTGATTACAAATGCACACTTAATAAGGCATTGCAGCAACATGCCTATCCTGTTCCTGTGGTCAGTCACATCCTGGCCTCTCTCAAGGGGGGGCGTGTTTTTGCAAAGCTTGACCTAGCTCAAGCATATCAACAGCTGCCTGTTGATGATGATGCTGCTATAGCTCAGACCATTGTGACCCACAGGGGAGCCTTTAAGGTAAAAAGGCTACAGTTTGGAGTGAATGTCGCTCCTGGGATTTTCCAAAGCGTAATGGAAAACACACTACGAGGTATACCAGGGGTCTGCCCCTACTTTGACGATGTCTTGATTGCAGGAGACTCCACACACATTCTAGCTGAAAGGCTTAGGGCTGTCCTGTTAAGATTCAGGAAATCAGGCCTCAAGCTCAGAAAAGACAAATGCAAGATTGGGGTGCCTTCTACTGAATTTCTGGGATTCAAAATTGATGCTGCTGGGATTCATCCTGCTGAATCCAAACTAACTGCTATTTTAGAAGCACCCAGGCCAAAGTCTAAGGCCGAACTTCAGGCCTTCTTAGGCCTCCTGAATTTCTACAATTCTTTTCTTCCACATAAAGCTAGTGTAGCTGAGCCTCTTCACAGGCTACTAGACAAACAAGCTGTGTGGCTGTGGTCACAAGCACATGAGGCTTGCTTTAAAGAAGTCAAGGCCTTGCTCACTTCTAACAGTGTTCTTGCACATTTCAACGAGTCTCTTCCTGTGTGCATCGCTTGTGATGCATCCCCCTACGGGGTTGGAGCTGTCCTGAGTCACCTCAGGTCTGATGGAACTCAGGTTCCTATTGCATACTACTCCAGAACACTGTCTTCTGCCGAGCGCAACTACGCTCAGATAGACAGGGAGGCTCTGGCTGTTGTTGCTGGAATTAAAAAATTCCACGATTTTCTATATGGCAGGCATTTCACGGTCTTCACTGACCATAAGCCTCTGCTGGGACTGTTTACCACACGTAAGCAGACTCCCCACATCATTTCCCCTAGAATGCTTAGGTGGTCTATTTTTTGTCTGCATATGATTTTTCATTACTCCACAAGCCTGGGAAAGAAATGGGCCATGCTGATGGCCTCAGTAGGTTGCCTCTGCCAGTAGTAGAAGCTGACCCCGCGCCAGCTGTCAACATTCTATCAATCCAAGCCTTGCCCGAGCTCCCTCTTAGTGCCAGGGATGTTACCGCTGAAACAGGTACAGATCACACACTTTCACGTGTCCGCTCCTGGGTCCTGTCCGGGTGGCCTGAGCACTGCCCTAGTCCTGAGTTTCAGAGTTTCTGGTCCAAAAGGAACGAACTGTCCCTTTCTCAGGGTTGTCTGCTTTGGGGAAACAGAGTTGTCATTCCCACCTCAATGAGGACTAGGGTCTTAGAATCCCTCCACGAGGGTCATCCTGGCATTGTTCGTATGAAGGCTCTTGCACGAAGCCACTTGTGGTGGCCTGGTTTAGATAAAGATATTGAGGCTAAGGTACACGCATGCCACCTGTGCCAACGATCTCGCCCAGAGATGCCCCAAGCTCCTGTGCATAGATGGGAGGAAACACAGTCCCCATGGTCTAGGGTGCACATTGACTACGCTGGGCCCTTTCAGGGCCAGTTCTTCTTGGTCCTTGTTGACAGCCATTCAAAATGGCTTGAGGTTGTGCCTGTCTCATCCACCACCACTGCAAAGACTATTCAGGTACTGAGGGGGATTTTTGCTGCACACGGGCTGCCAGATGTCATTGTGTCCGACAACGGCCCTCAATTCACCTCCTCCGAATTCCAAGCTTTCTTACAGGCAAACCTGATTCGTCATGCCACATCTGCGCCTTTTCACCCGTCCACCAACGGTATGGCTGAACGCATGGTGCGCATCGCAAAGGACGCCTTGAAGAGACTCACCTACGGGGACTGGCATCACAGGTTGGCTGACTTTCTCCTTTCTTATCGCACCACACCGTCCACTTCTACAGGGAGAAGTCCAGCTGAACTTCGTTGGGGGCGCCAACTTACTACTAGACTTGACCGGTTGCATCCGGACAGACTGCCTTCATCTACCTCACATCCTAGGGCACCTAGACAACTACTTGTGGGTGCCCCGGTTTGGGCTCGCAATTACGGGCCTGGTCATACATGGGTCCCCGCTTCTGTTTCCAGGGTCACAGGTCCTCTCTCCTACGAGGTAGCCCTGGACAACGGTCGTGTCCTGCGTCGGCACATCGACCAACTCCGCTCTAGGCGGGACTTTTCTGATGAGACTCCTGGGTCTTTTCCAGGGGGGGAGGGGGACCCTTTGGAGCAAAGGGAAGGGCAAGAGCTACTGCCCATCTCCACTGAGGGAGCCACAAACGGCCCATCCCAAGATTCCGCAATTGCTCCGAAAAGGAAGTCATGGAGCTTACCCACACAACAGGCACTCACGCCTACTCCAGCCAGGGAGTCACCCCGGGGGCATACTCACTTTCCACACACATCACACAGCACTCCAGTAACGGAGGATACCTGGGGGCATCCCAACAAATCATTCCCCGCAAGAGAGCTGGCACAAAATTCCCAAGGTTGGCCTGACCTTACCCCAAATCCTACAGGGGGTCAAACATACACAGAGCTAGTCGAGGAGCCAAGTCCCGACTACAACACCCCTAGCACAAATCAGGGAACACCTGAGTTTTGGGAAAGTACAGAAACCCACACGAGCCCGAGCACAGAATGGGGTTCAGGGAATGGACAGCCTCCTGACAGGTCTTGGACTGACCTAGGAGGTTCTACAGAGACGCCCAGCAGTGGCTATCACTTCAAGGGGGCTGAGGGTCTACAGCTGGGTAGGACAACCAGGTCACAAAGCAACAGAAGCCCTGGCCTGACGAGCCCGGTGGACAAGCAAGCAGGCCAGGCATCGGGGCACAGTCCTTGGAAGATACCAGGGCACAATAGAGAGAACAGGCTCACGCCTCCCTCCAGTCAGGGGACTTATGCCAGTAACCCAGAGCTAAGAAGGGCACAGAGAGCAAAGAAATCTCCTAAGTACCTAGAAGATTACATAACATTGCTGGCAAGGCAAAAGCCAGTAAACAGTGGGAGCACTGGGGAGCAAATTGTCGTATAAAATAAATGTTGTATGTTGGTAGTAGTTTTAGCCCGGGGGAAAGGGGTGTTATGTCCCGAGCCTTGCAAACGGCTCGGGCGTTTGCAGGCAGTCCCGGGCAGGTGCAAAGCTGCCCGGGACCAGACAGGCTGTCGCCAGCGCCGTGCGCATGCGCGGGTGCTGGCGCGGGAAAAGTAACCCATTTATCCGGGAGTTGCCTATATAAGAGGCTGCGAGGCGTTTGGGCGAGGCTGAAGCCATCTTCCTGTAAGCTGAACGCTGAATAAAAGAAACTGAGAACTCCAGCTGCTTCTCCTGTCTGTTTTCCCGCCACGGACTCAACATTGACCTTTCAAATGAATTAATTTATCAGACAAATGTGAAGGGGATTTGGAAGCCATAGAGGAAATTGTTAAAAGTCATATTTACGGCCAAAGATAAGGCTGTCAGGATTATAGAAACTGCACGCTGTAAGGGAAGGGGAAGATGTATTTATCTGCTTGAAGCAAGGCACAAATTCTTAGCTAGTAACCCTATGGAACCCCATTAACTTCCACATAAATATAGTTTTGCCCAAGGAGGCAAGCTTCATACCATTGGCAGCTGTAAACTGCAATTTTACTAGCACAAAGTCAGAAATAGAGATGCAAAAGTATTTTGTCACAAGGAATGCTGGGGGGGAATGCAAACATCCTGTTAGCAGCAGATTTCATACCAATGACAGCACTATCATCAAATGACATTTCAGTCAAACAAAGCACAGAAAGAAAAATCAAGGAACAAGGTGGTATATCATTGAAACTTACTGCTAAAATTAGCAGTAGCTGTATTAAAGAAACTGCTTACATTAGGGAAATGTTTTTCACTGAAAATAAAAATGCATGAATAATATAACAAAGGCAAGCTAATTTACATACTGTATTTTTAAATAAGTCCTTCATCCTGCTAACATTTAGATCAATTTGAATGTGATTTGTATTGATTTTATATAGATCAAAAGATGCAAAAGATTCCAAAAGGAAGACAAGTGGATAAATAGGTTTTCTTTTGTCTTCCTAGAAGTCAGCCCCATACGGTTTGTAGGGCCTAAATATGTTTGTTCAAGTGTTGGATGTTTGTTTCATGCTTGTTTTGTTCACAACTATTCCCATTCTTAGCTCTAACATTTAGTCTATGTTCCTAAATAGTCTGCATAAAATCATTGCCCACTCATATTTACTAAGGTCAGTTTTATATTTCTCTTTATGCCAAATACAACATTTTAAAAGATAAAATGTTACAATAGTCTTCTACAAAATATTATTCACTCCTACAAACATGATCCGTTATTTTGTTCACCTTCGTTGCTAGTCAGATGCTATTGATGACTAACAATTCAGTTCCAGTTTTTAAATCTGCTCTTTGTAACCCCACCTGCAGAAACAGCTCCTTTTATTTGCACTAGTCTCTATGCTAAAGACCTTGAGTTCCGGAAGTGCCACAGATTTTACATATCTGCAAATCTTCTTCTTCAAACCACAAAATGGAAGATTGCTTTCAGCACATAAAAAAAGGTCAAGACAATCAAAAACAAACATTTGCAAAGGGAAAGTCAGTACACAGAATTACTGCAGAAATTAATTGGGTATCACAGTTCTTCTCCTTTTAAAGATTGCAGTGCAAAGAGTGATATGTATGTCAATTGAAAAGTCTGCCTTAAGCCACTCAGGAGAAATGTTGAAATGCTGAGTAAACAGAATGGTCTTGGTGCGTGTGCATATGTATATTCTTCTTGAGAGCACATTTCCAGGCCTTTTCCTTTCATTCCTACTATTTATTTCCACCATTTCCATATTGATTTTAATGTAATATCACCTAACTTGGCATTGTGAGAAAAAAATATATAGCTCCCATCCTATCATTTTTTGAATGAACCACAATTGGCTGGGTTTACCTATTGCATCAAGCACATCATTTACAACCTGGACACTGTCCAGATATGTCCACTATTTCCCAAAATTTGTAGCCAACATAACTATTATATTTGAAACATTTGAAGAATATCAAAATGTCTGCTTTAAGGTATAATTCATAAAACAAAATTACTTGGTTCATAAAATATAGTAGACCAAATAAACTGCCTGACGGCTCACCACAATGCATGAACACAAAGTGCTACTAGAAAAAAGATATCAGAAATATTTCTTTTCAATTACAGTTAATAACAGTTGCCTGGTACCCAATTTTAAACTGAGGCTAATCTTAATTATGAGATATATATATAATTACGCAATCCATATATGTATGGATAGCCCAGGTTCGAATCTCAGAAGAGTAAGTTTGGCTGATGAGAGTTAAAGGAACTCGAAATAGCTATACCATTCTCTCTTTATTCTTTGTTAGCAAAACCTATATATATATATATATATATATATATATATATATATATATATATATATATATATATATATATAACGCTAAAAATAGAGGACTGATTCCTGGGTGTGTACATATTAAAAGACAAAAAGGTGATCATCAGGAAATACTAACAATAAAGTTTAAATAAATAAAACCAAGCTTTCGATGGCCTAAAACTGCCATCATCGTCAGGGCATAAGCAGGTTGATGGGAGAGCTTGCTTATAAATGCAACAGCGTCTGCGCTCAGCTCCTGGACCTCGTGATAGGTCCCGGCCGGCCAATCCTTGCCTCATCTACAAAGTCAATTGATTTGTCTTTGCATCCTTTGCTTACACATGTATTACCACCCACCTCCCCCTTTTTTGTGTTCGTAAATTAGGGGGGCGTCCCATGTTTCCCCAGGTCGAGGTACACTTCTCGTCCTTAAGTTGGTTCCTCTTCTCATACTCTTCGGGGCGCTTTCCACCTTCACCCCTTTGATGTGTATCGTAGCCATTTTCACTTCTCTACGACAAGGTTTCACCCTAGGGATCCTGCATCCACTCTCGTTATCCAACATACTTTTTCTTTTCATTCTTCCGACATTCATACAACCCCCATCCCTGACACTCTCCACCTTCCCGTCTCTCATACCAGCCCCCAACACGTCATATGAGTCGATCCGCAGCTCTCGCTATTCAGCCACAGGAGCAACAGATGTTCTCAGAGAAATACGTTTCGGTGTTCCATCTAACTGACATCCCCCGTCCTCCCCCTTCATAAGGTCCAGAGCAACTCCTGATCTACTGACGACCCTTTCGCCCTCATGTATACGTTGTGCTGCTTTTTGGGAGTGGGTTGTTACTCCTACAGTGGGGTGATTGTGGATGCCTATTTCTTGCACGTCCTTTGGGGGTGTAATTCCATTCCGATGGTTCGGGCAGGCACAACGGTGCGGTAAAGGTCTCAAAGGCGCCGTCGTCCCTTCACTCGCTATCGTTGCCATCTCCTCCAAGTTTGCACATATTCCCGACAGGTTAGTAGGTAAACAGATAGCAGCGGGGGTGCCGTCCGGAGTGGGGGGATTTGTACGATCCTTGGGGCAGCAGCCACTCCATGTTTCAGTCAGTGTGTACACTGCCCCCATTTCCGGGTGTTGGTCACAGCGCAGAGGAGCGTTCGAGGCATCAGGGCACGGGATATTGGAATCGATGGGCTTCCTTGAGGGTGAGAATACACAAACGAAAAACATCGGAGATGGAGAGAGAGGGGTGAAAGTTGAACAGGGTGATCCCTATGGAGTCTATAGCTGTGCAGGTAGAGTTTGCGGAGAAGAGAAGAAGGGAGAACATATAGGACCTAGACAGCTCGAATGGAGAAAGGGGAAGGATGACAGGAACACACAATGGAGCGACACAGGAGGCATGACCAAACAAAAAAGGGGGGGATACCCTGTCTGATTCTGAGGCCAACAAAGGGAGAATATGTGGTGCTACGCATACAGACAAGGGATGCAAGAAAAGGACAACTGCCAGTGTAAGAGCTGCAACTGGAACACAGTTTATTCAATTAGGCCTGATGACGAGGTCTAGGACACGGGCGCAGACCTTGACCAACCTATAAAAGGACTTCCTCACTAACTAGCATTCTAAGCCATGATGATGTCGGCAGTTGCCGACGAAAGCTTGGCATTTCGTCATCTTCAGGCTGGTGTTTTCAGCTTCGTGCTTCGAGCAGCAATATGTGGTCTTAGCTGTTTCTTCCTTTTAACTGCCAGTGGAGGTATGAACTGATTGGGTGGGAGCTTGGCTGTGTTCTGATTGGGTGGAGGTGTGTTCTGATTGGTTAGGGGCTTGGCTGTGCTCTGATTGGCAGGGGGGGTTGTCTGTGCTCTGATTGGCTGGGGGAGTGTTCTGTTTGGTTGTGCTCAGGTTAGTCTGAGTTGCAAGGGGGTTTAAGATTTTGGGCTGCCTTGCTATTTTTGGCTTCGCGTTCGTGGTCGTGCCTCATCTTCATGGAGGGTGTCAGTTTGCTTCATGTATGGATTGGAGGGGTTTAAAGTGGCTAATGATGCAGCTGTGGTCTGGCTTCTGGTTTGTGGTCGTGCCTCATCATCGGTGTGGCTTTGGGTTTGCTTTTTGCGTGGATGTGTGGTGGTGACATCCTGTGTGGTTTTTGTGAGTGTGGGTCTGGTATCATTTTTTGTGTTAGGGAGTCGTTTGTCAATAAGGGCGGGTTTCCAAATGGCTGGTAGGCGGGAGGTATTATCTCGCTTGTTCATGCTGTGTGGGCGTTTTTCTATCTCGATAGCTTCTCTGATTATTCTGTTATTAAAATGTTCACTTTTGGCAATGGTTCTGGTATTTTTAAAGTCAATTTCATGTCCTGTGGCTTTAAGGTGTTGGACCAGGGAAGATGTTGGTTCCTCTTTTTTGACTGAGTTCTTATGTTCTTCAATGCGTGCACTTATTCTTCTGTTGGTTTGTCCGATGTATGTGGTGGGACAAGTGGTGCATGGGATTTCGTATACTCCTTGATTTTCTAATTCAATTTTATCTTTGGGGTTTCTAAGGATGGTGGATATTTTTCTGTTTGTGCAGAATGCTGTTTTGATGTTGTGTTTATGGAGGATCTTACTGATTCTGTCTGTGGTGCCTTTTATGTATGGGAGGAGGGCTTTGCCGTTTTCTTGTTCTTTGTCTTGGATTTTAGTGGGGGTTTCTTTTTGGATTAGGTTTGTAATCTTATTTCTATGGAATCCATTGGATGTTAGTACATTGGTGAGAGTGTGTAGTTCGGGTTTTAGGTGTTGTTCGTCAGCTAAGCGTTTTGTTCTGGAGATGAGTGTCTTGGCTACAGAGTTGATCTGTGCTGGGTGGTGGTGTGAGAGAGCGTGCAGATAGCGGTTTGTGTGTGTTTTCTTCTGGTAGATGGTGTGTCCTAGGGAGCCATTGGATTTCTTGTAGACTAAGACATCCAGGAAGGGAAGTTGGTTGTTAGCTTCTGTTTCCATGGTGAACTGTATTTTGGGGTGTAGGCTGTTGAGGTGTGTGAGGAAGTTGTCCAGTTTTTCTTTCCCATGTGGCCAGATTATGAAGGTGTTGTCTACGTATCTGAGCCAGAGTTTGGGTTTGTGATCCATTTTTCTAGAGCTTGGGTTTCAAAGTGTTCCATGTAGAGGTTTGCAATGACAGGTGAGAGGGGTGATCCCATGGTGCTCCTTCTGTTTGTTTGTATTTTTGTCCATTATAGATGAAGTATGTGTTGGATAGGCAGTGGTTGGTCAGATCTAAGATGTGTTTGGGGGGGTTATATTTGTTTTGATAGCTGTCAAGGCTTCTTTGATAGGCACTTGGGTGAAGAGGGATATGACATCGAAGCTCACTAGTAGGTCGCTGGGCTGTAAGTTTTGTTTCTTTATGATCTCTATAAACTGGAATGAGTTTTTTACGTGTGAGGTGATGGATTCTGCATAGGGCTGTAGTTGTTTGGCGAGAAATTTGGCTAGGTTTTGTAGAGGTGAGCCTATGGAGCTGACTATAGGTCTGAGTGGGGTTCCTTCTTTGTGTATCTTGGGGAGACCATAGAGTTTGGGGCATCTGGATGATTTCTCTCTGGGAATGATTCTTTGCTGGATCTCTTCGCTAATGGGGGAGGCTTTTATTTTGGATCTGGTGGTTTTTTCCAGGTAGGTGGTGGGATCTGTATTTAGGGGTTTGTATGTGGAGTCTTGGAGTAGGTTGGTTAATTTGGTTTGGTAGTCAGATGTGTTCATAACCACCATGGCGTTGCCCTACCGCAGACAAGTGCTTCGAGGAGCAAGAAGCTGAAAGCACCAGCCTGAAGATGTTCCTCGAACCACGAAGCTGAACGCACCAGCCTGAAGATGACGAATGGGACTTCGTCGAAACGTCGCCAAGACACTTCCAATTTTACGCGGGAGAAAACCCGAACAACCGAAGACCTACATACAAACACCCGCGAAAACCTCAGAAAACATATATATATATATTGAAAATAAAACTTGATCACCAGGAAAAGTTAAAACATTAAAAGTTTTAAATATAAACTTTAAACAACAAATATAAACAACAGCACCACAAAGAGCGGCAGGTTGCTTAAAGAAGCGTGGCTTTCACAAGAGGAATCAATCAATCAACACATAGACTTGCGCCCTGCACACTTAACATTGAGGGCATGGGAAGCCTGCACCCATCCACTGCACCACAGGCAACTCAATAATGATGGCTCTACTCCGTTATCGGAAAGGACTAATACCCAGGCAAACAACAAACAACGACCTGAAACCCCCTGGAATGTCACAATGGAAACACGACTGTCACAGAAAGAAATACCTGCCAGCTTTAAAGATTTAATTTCCAACACACTAGATATCTTCCCCACCCCCTCGGGAACCCTCATGACGACCGGCTTGCATACCAGTCGATCGGAGGCGCATTCGCCTCCGTGGAGGGAGATGAGAGCTCAGAGTGACAGTCTAACCACACCCCCTACAGACACACAAGGGAAAAGCTACCGTAAATCCCCTACCGCAGGAATGACCACACGTTCTCGGAAGGCAGCACAATCAACGGTGGGGAATGAAAGCGTGGTCACTGTATTAAGATCCAAATCGCACCCTACTTGGGGGAGGAGCGAGAGGAACCAACTCGTTAAAGTATGTAAGCAACCACCTTTGGGGATTTTGACTACCTCGGCGACCGGACAACAGAATTTACAGTCCAGCCCCTGCAATGAGTTGGCAACTGTCAGGGAAAAAAGGGGGGGGATACAATTGTTATGGAGCTTGGCGAGATTGGAAATGCCAGGAAAATGGTGTGTGGGGGAGAACCATGTAGTGCAGAATACCTAGAGTGAGGCCCCGTAATAATGAACACACGATGTTAAGGATAGATGCCAGAATGGTGGAGCAGGAGAGGGCCCTGGACACACGGAGAATCCCAAGAAAGAGAGAAGGGGGAAACGACTTGGTGGTGGGGATGATATTTTGAGTTGGAACAAGATCGATGATCCTCCTAGACCATGGATGTGGACGAATGGGGAGTCGGAGGCTTGTGCACATTCTGATAAGGGACGCGTGACACAAGTGGATGAGTCATTCAATCATGCAGCAATTACAACAAATGCTACAATTGGTCGACCTGGGCCCGTTATGCGGTCCAGAAGTCAAGCACAGGCGTTAATTCACTTATAAATGTTTACTCCCATTGATTCATGTACGCCCTGACGAAGTTGGCAGGAGCCAACAAAAGCTAGGTTTCGATTTTTATTATTAAAACTTTTAATGTTTTATATCTAAACATTTAGTGTTTTATATTTAAAACTTTTAATGTTTTAACTTTTCCTGGTGATCAAGTTTTATTTTCAACATGTACACACCCAGGAATCATGCTTCTATTTTTAGTATTCTTTTTAATACACACACACACACACACACACAACTTCAAAGAGTGCTTGTTTCAACAAATCATAGTTAAGATTTGCAACTATTTACTGACTTAACATGGCATAGTAATTTGTGGATAATTGAATTTTTTATTTGATTATATTGGATGTTTTCTCTTATTTTTCTTTTGGTTTAAAATATTGCATTTTTACATCTTATTTTTGAACTATTTTTACTGAAAGTCCATTAAAACAAGAACAAAAAAAACAAATAAACAATGTGCACAATAATTGCAAAATATTAAAAAGATTGGCCTGTAAAGTTACATTTTACCAAATGCAGATTACACTAAGGATTCACAATTTGGATGAAAAGCAAATGCAAGATAGACAGAGACAGACATCTCCTTATATGCTAAGTGTTTTCATGGGGATATTTTATACAATGTGTGTGTCTGCTTGTGTGTTTGTGCATGCATGTTTACTTTCACATTCCCTGATGTGCAATGGTGCAGAAGTCTAAATAACATCTTAGTCTTGATCCCAGGTACTACTGAGACAACTCCATTCAATTTTCCTAGCAGCATTTTTTTTTCAAAAGTAATTTGCCTTATTTCTAGGGCTAAGAGAAAATGACTAGCCCAAATTCTCCCAGCTGGACCAGAATAAGGCAGGACTTGAATTCAGTCTCCCCATTTCTAGTCTGATGAATGTTGGACATTTGATATCCAACAGATATGGGAGCACCAAGGTCAACAAATGCTGCTCTCAAAATAAATATGTTTATTTCATTTAGTTCAGTCAGGACTGCTATATTTCAATGTCTCTTGTTTATTGTGCTAGATTATTGGAAACAAGTGAATGTAGGGGTGTAAGTGAAAAGAACAGAAAGTTTAATCTCTTAAATGCCCTTTCTAGAAAGGAATTCTATGTTTTAAAATATTTTAATATTTCCCATCTAGTTTAGGGCAACAGATTTAGATAATAATCTAGAGATCGACTAGATGGTAGCAAAGAGTTACATTTCCCTATGTCTCATTTCTGCCATCTAACTGCTAAATAAATTATTGTAGCCCAGATCTGGCAGGCCTAGACAGTAAGGATTCCTTCTTGATTTTAGTTCCTAATCCTATGCATTCCTCATCCATGTGATTAGTCACAAAAACTGCAGACTGAAGCATCTTTTCTAAACTATATCCATTCAAACTGACTAATCCATAGCAACTCTAAAACCTTCCCTATTTAGATCGGCTAAAGACTATTGATAGTCTTTTCAAGTCTGAGATATATCAAAGAAACTGTTTACATCACTGCATCAACTCAATTTTATTATTAAGAAAATTTATTAACCCCCTTTCCTCATTAAAAACTAATTTCACTTGGCTGTCATAGAAGAGCTATATATAAAAATGGTAATATATATATCTCGTCTGTTTGTAAAATGATTTATAGCAAATGAGACCTGTGTATTGGAAAATGACTGGGAGTGATTTCCAGTTTACTTTACATCCAGCACACTTCCAGCCAATTGCTGGGAGATCAGAGCAAGAACACATGGTAATCAGTTCAATTTTAAAAAAATAGCTCAATGCTTATTTATTGGAAGCAAAAAATACTTTAAAAAAAAGTTGTGGAAGGCTCCTGAGGAATCTGGAACACAGATCTTCAGACTTTAGACTGGATGCACTTAGGGATCTTAAATCTTCAATAAGAACAGCTCTGAAGCCTGTAAAATGGAAGGATCATCACTAGCTTTATACTGTAGATGTTTTTAGCACCAAGCACACAATTGCCATCTTTGTTACCAACAATAGCAATAGCACTTAGACTTATATACCACTTCACAGTGCTTTACAGCCCTCTCTAACCAGTTTACAGAGTCAGCATATTGCCCACAACAATCTGGATCCTCATTTTTACTGACCTCGGAAGGATGGAAGGCTGAGTCAACCTTGAGCTGATGAGACTTGAACTGCCAAACTGCTAGCAGTTGACAGTCAGCAGAATTAGCTTGCAATACTGCATTCTGCATTCTGAACACTGCACCACCACAGCAAAATACAGGATTATGCTTATGCTCTTACAACCCAGTGAATAATAGCATTTGTTGGTTCCTTCCTGGGGATAGAGGATTAAAAAAATAATATCCAGGTATTTGAAGGATTTATTTAGTTTTGTAACATTCTGGTTGATTTTCCAGCAAAGTGTATGCTGGCCAGCCTTGTGATAAAGACCACTAATTCTATCTTAAGTAATACAGTAATAATTGGAATTGATATAGGAGTTTAAAAGAACGGAAGTAAGTATATATTCTTCCTTCATTTCTTTTAGAGTCAGGATTGATACTAAAAGATATACTAAAATACATTGATCTGCAGTAAGGCAATTCATAAAATTTTATTAAAGTTAAATATAAGGTGAGGGCAACTCAAGGAAAATCAGGAAGGATCAAAGTTAGTCCAAGAAAACCTTTTAAAAATGAATAAGTTATTACATGTCAGAATGCTAAAGAATTCTGATATTTTATTTTTGGGGCAAACTTAGCCCTATTATCCAACTGGGCAGTCTTTTTCTTTTCTCCTATAAAAGTTGATAAGAGTTTAAAATCTAACATTAGCTGCCACATACAACAGTCATTAATAAATCCTGATGTTCAGTTATAGAAGTATGTATTCTAAATCACAGGAAGTACAGAATTACAGAGTCCTTAGGTTACAACCCTAATTAGACCAGAATTTGTTACTAAGCAAAGCAGTAATTAAGCAAAACATCACATGACCACAACAATTAGCAACGGCAGTCCCAGCAGTCCAAGTTGCTGTTACCGGTATTAGGCCAAGCTCAAGTAGTCATTAAGTGAGGACCTCATGCCTTTTAGCCGTCCCAACCAGCACAACCCCAAAATGAGAGGTACAAAAGAAGTTCTGGGAAACAGATTTTTGCCTTGCTTAAAAGCTTCTTATATTAAACTTCAAATGGCAAGCATTTGTCACATTTACAGATATAGCAATGATTCAAGCAAACCATAAAATAGGTAGTAATCCAGCCTGCAATCTGACTTCAGTCTCCATCAATCCTAATCAAACAACAATAAGAAGTATGAAGTAGACATATGAAGGCCAGCAGGTTTTGTTAGCCCAGCCAGATAGGTTTTTATATTTACCCGCAAATTATCATTAGAAAAATATTATCCTGAGGCAAATACAATATCCTAGACCTCAAAACAAGTTATAACATCAACTAAACACCCAGTGATATGAATGCTGTACCGGAAAGCATATTTACTTGATGCCAAATGAATGTCAGAAACGGATCTTTGAAATTTAATCAAGATGATATATTCACTGTCAGTCATCTCATTTCATCTTTATTTGCTAGGGCATACACTAGTGAACATGTAAAAGCTCTCATGTAGCTACTCCCATCCAATATTCTTCCCATCTCACTAAATTTTGGAATGCATCACAGTAAGTAGTGCACCGTTTGTAAACTAAAGCATCATGGTCCCTTATTATGCAGCTATCAGAACAAGCAAGTGAAATAATATTCATCAAATTAAGCTGTAATTTAAAGGCTTTATTGGTTTCATGTGTTTGGCAGGTAACAGAAATTATGTACATACGATTTATTATTCAATGTGAGATATTTACTACTGCACACAGTTTAAAAATAAGTTTTAATTTTCTGATGGGTATATCTTCAGAGCTGTCTACAAAGTTGATTGAAATATGAATAGTATAAAAGTAATCATCTCAATATGGAATGTACTAGATAGCATGCAATAAGAAGTGTCAACCCTATAAAGAAAATACAATGAAGAAGATATTCTCTTTGATAATAGAAAAAAATATCTCAATTTATCAGCATTTTAAAATATTAAGAATGTTTGTGTTGTCAGTGGAAGAAATTGCTAATTGAATACATCTGCATTTTCAAAATGAATTGAACAATTTTTTCATCCTTTTACATGGTCACATTACATAGGTATAACTATTCCAGGATGGAGTAGACCCTTACTGATATAATTGTCTTCCTTATTTCTATATGTTGTTAAAGATGGCAAACCTACCTGAAAAAAGAAATGACCACTCTCATTCAGCACCACAAACATACATAAATAAAAATCAAATCTTAAAGCTTTTTGATTGGATGGATTTATCTTTGACTATTTCTTGAATTTATTTTTTTTTAATCTCAAGATTATTTCAGATGACTTGACTTTAAGATTTTGGCATATACCTAATAATTCTTAAATAACTTAGGGCTGAAACTGCTGTTTCCTAGCAAAATAAGTAATTGTCACTCAGTTTGGGCTCATTAAATAATAAGATACCAATTTTTAAGTAAGAAACCCAGAAAACAACTGAGAAATTATATACCAGTTACTTTAAACTAGTTGAAATAGTACAGTAATTAAAACAATTAAAAAACAACAGGTATCTAGATGAACAAGCCTTGCTGAAATAAAATTAGCATAGATTCCACAATGTTTTAGTGATTTTTTTTTTCAGAATATGAACAGCATTATGCATGAATTTTCAAAAAATCTTTTTCATAGTTCCTTATCAAAAGCTCTTGACTTGAGTATACCTAATGGTCAGCAGATAAGACAATCTGTCCTTTCACACATAATTAATTAAAAAACAAAAAAGCAAAGAGAAATAAATGGGATTTTTAACTGTAGGAATAAGCAAAAAGCTGAAAAGTTTTCAAAGGACACTAAACTACTCAAGGTGCAAAAGCAAAAGAAAGTGTGAAGACCTCCAGAAGGAGCTCTTTAAATTGGACTGCTAGTTCACTAACTCACAAATTCAACTTAATTAAATATAAAATGAGCTACGGTAATTTGGTGTAGTGATTAAGTACCAGGCTAGAAACGAGACTGTGGGTTCTAAACCTGCATAAGCACAAAATCAGCTGACCTAAGGCCAGTCACTCTCTCTCTGTCCTAAGAAGCAGCAGTAGCAAAATCACATCTGAAATATCTTGTCAAGAAAACTTCCGGCACTTGTTCAGGCAGTCACCAGGAGTCAACACTGACCTAAAGGCAAACACACACACAAAAGATTGTAAGCAAAAAAATTACATTCTCTATAAATTGATGGGATTGTCCAAGAAAAATATTTTGGAACCATGGCAGATACTTCAATGAAGTTGTTATGCTTGTATATAGCTGCTGTGAAAAAGGCAAATCCCATGCCAAGAATCTTTAGAAAAGGGATAGAAAATAAATCTGTCAACATGGTTATGTTACAAATACCCATGGTAAGTCTGAATATAATTTTAGTCACCACATCTTAAAAAATGATAAAATAGAACTGGAAAAGGTGCAGGAAAGGGCAACCAAAATTACCAGGAGACTCAAATACTACAAGAAAAAGCTAGAATGTTTGGAACTCTAGCTTATTAAAAAAGCTAAATAAGAGACAAGAATAATTATATAAAACTATGCATGGCATGGACACATTTGTTTCCAAACAATAGGACCAGTGGTCATCCAATTAAGTTGATGGAAGAAGATTTAGAACAAAAGGAGATTTAGGACAAAGTAAAATGCTTCATACATCACATAACACAGTGATGGCGAACCTTTTAGAGAACGAGTACCCAAACTGCAACCCAAAACCCACTTATGCATTGTTGGGTGCTGGGTTGCTGTGGCCCATTGGCTGGGTGTGGCCCATTAGGTGGGCCTGGCTGTGATGGTAACAGCAGACTGGGTGGGACTAAAAAGTTCAATCAATCAATTCCAACTTTGCAAGATCTTTTTTTTTCCTGCGAGAAGTTGAAATTGACTGATTGATTGAACCTTTTTTTTTTTGTACACGGCAGCGGAGGCCTAAAGCAAAAAGGTTTTATAAACCCAGCTGAAGGCCTAGGACTGGGGTGATGGTGCATGTGCCCACAGAGAGGGTTCTGAGTGCTGCCTCTGGCACCCATGCCATAGGTTCGCCACCACTGACATAACACATATCACATCACATAACAATTGGAATTCATTACTACAGTTCATAGTGATGGCCATTAACTTGCATGGCTTTAAAAGGAAATCCAATAAATTCATGGTCTATCATAAGCTATTGGATTTGAAGATGTGGTGGCAGCATGTCTCCAAATACTAGTTGCAGGGAAGTACAATACTCAAATTGTCTATCTCCTATTTGTCAGAGGCATCTGTGAAAAACAAGATAATACACTAGTTGATTTTGTTCTTATGTTCTTATCTTCACCCTTCTTAGACGATGTCCTTGAGGAGCTATGACCATTGTTTCATGGTACATTGCCAGACTCTGTTTCCAGAGAATCTTCCTTTTATCTCAATGTAGACTTTACTTTTCTGAAGCATTAGGAATTAAAATTCTTTACCACCATAAAAAATAAGTGATCAAAACATTTTAAGTTTGGGAATGCTAATATCTTCCAAACCTATACTGCCACATTTCTATTTAATTCAAAGACTAATTTACCAGTTGAGCATAAAGTTGTAGCTTCAGAATCATTGCAGTCAGGGTTCCATCACCTGACTGCAATTAAATACTCTGTATTCATGTATTCATGCATTAGTATCAATTCTTATGGAACCAAAAGTTAATTTAGGTAGCTATTTATCTTCTGAGTTTAGCTCCTTCCACACAGTATGTAGGATATTATGGTATTTGAGAAGGCATAACCAAACAATAATAACACTAGAATATGGATTTAAATACCATTAATCCCAGATTAATGGAAGAAAACCACAAATTACTCCATGCAAAAAATGCCTTTTAGAAGAGTCAGGTCAACATGAATGCAAATGAATTACTTGCTCCCACCACTTAATCTTCAGCATATTGGTTTCATTGGGCTTCTATTTCACAACTATATCCAGTAATGTCCAAGGAGACCCCAATTCTAATTCTATTAAATTCATACCAAGAGTTGAGATGAGTCTGCAGAGTACTTGCCTTTTTACCATCTACACAAGAAAACAATATGGTGATTTCTAGTTAAGGAAAAATGAAATTTGGCTTTAGAGGTGGAAGAGGAAAAATTTCACTTGCATTTTAGATATTCTTACACAATATAGGGAAGTTGATGTGAGAAGCAGTACTTGTAGCACTGGCAAAATAGAACAGAGAATTTGCCAAAATGTAGCAGTGCCTTCTGCTAATTGGCAGAGGACTTCAAATCAACTCTCATTAGCCAGTCTCTTTTACCGTTTCCTAGATTGTTTTATAATCTAGTAGTTCCACTTCAAACTGTTTTTAAATTACAATTATCACAAAGCACTAGTTAACAATTATAAAATTATTTGCTTTTGTTATACCTTCATGCTGTGCTTTCAATCAACCTTCCTTCCTCCTTCCCCACATTGCTTGGAATTGATTGATCAGCTTATTGGCTGTGCTGACATCAGGGGTTGAGAGTGACTGGCCCAAAGGGATGTAATCAGCTTTCATGCCTAAAGTGAGGCTAGAATTGAATCTGATTTCTAGCTTTCTAGCCTTAACCACTAGAACTGATTCTCAATGACACATTTGAATGTCAGCAGGAAAGCAATGGGCAGTCAGGAAATGATAGAAAGATAAAGGGACCAGTGCCATAACTTTCTGGGAGATGGAGGCACAGAGACAGCATACTAGCCTGCCTTCCTCTTAGAAAAGGGTAGGTATTTCTATACAAACGATAATTCTGAATTATTCTGAGTGAGAGTCTCCATGGATTTAAACCAGGGGTCTTCAGACTTGGCCCCTTTATGATTTATGGACTTCAACTCCCAGAATTCCTCAGCCAGGCACACTGGCTGAGGAATTCTGGGTGTTGAAATCCACAAGTCATAAAAGGGCCAAGTTTGAAGACCCCTGATTTAAACTTTCCCTATAGCACTCTCTATTCATAAAAGGGAAAAGAAGAAGAAATTTGGCATATTCATAGAACAAGATCTAAGTAATATAGCCTGCTATGTCAATGTGGTCTCCTGAACACTTTAAAAAATGTATACTTTTCATTTCTGGGCTCCATCATGAGGTATGAAGTCAAGTATCTGTTAATTGCTGGCAAATACTCAATTAAGATGGACAATAGTTTGGATGTACTTTGTTTCATTTAAACACAGGGCCTCATTGAACCAGGAAGTCAGGGTTTGGGCACCAAAATAGATGAAGCTAAGATAAAAACTAAATTTGATTGAACTGAATTTAAATTAAATTTAGTGAATTCAATATAGTTG
The DNA here is from genome assembly GCF_016545835.1 of Crotalus tigris. Classification (NCBI taxonomy): domain Eukaryota; kingdom Metazoa; phylum Chordata; class Lepidosauria; order Squamata; family Viperidae; genus Crotalus; species Crotalus tigris. The sequence goes on from NW_024097122.1 coordinate 52,086, forward strand.
ATCTGATAGCTTCAATTTCCCTTTCAGTCACATAAAAATATATGATGTGGAGTTGGGGAAAGGACCATGTTAAATCTATGTAGCAGCGTAGACACAAGGTCTGGTCTCACCTTTGAAATAAATCAACTTGACTGAAGCATAAGCTTTACAGAATCGACTTGACTGAAGTATAAACTGCTCAGAAAAGTTTTGAATAAGACATAGAGATAAAAATAAGAAATAAGTGGATGATGCGTACATAGCAGATGGATAATGCTGGTTGTTGGTAATTTCCTCAAGATTTAGCAATGAAAGAAGGTGGCTCAGAGAACTGCTGAATATCCTTCCTGAAGAAAAAAAAAAAAGAATTCTCTGACATTAAACAATCTGCAACTGATCAAGAGCTTGGCAACTAAGGCGCATTGATTCCTCCCATGCTCAACACAATGTAGTTTTATTATTGTCTTCAAAAGTAATATTAATATTGCATCAAATATAATATTAAGTGAAATATTAAACAAGCCGGTGTGTGTGTGTCTTAACATTAATTATCCTGTATTTCAGACCACGGTGCTAGCTTCTTAAGTCTTTATCCCACCTTTAATATTGCTGTAGTCTAGCAAATCTAGCAAAACCTGCTATCCTGATATAATGACTGACACAAATAAGAAAGAGGCAGACAGGCTGGGCTGCTACCTTTTTCTCATTTCTTCCATACTATCCCAGCAACTATCTAATTAATCCTGAATTAAGAAACAAAGGCTTTGATTCTTACTCAACATCAGACAGACTTGCCAAAATAACTCTGCTTCTTGCTCCATACATGATTGATTAATTACACACAGTGAATACCACCCTGTGGCCTGTTTTGCAAAGCATGAGTTTGCTGTGGCCACATCCCCTTTGCAACATCAGCCCTATGAGAAACAGCTAGACAGCAACTGATAAAATGCAATCAAGCCCTTCCTGGATGGAAAACTAATTACATGGTGCCACTAGTTCGGGCCAGTTTCATCTCCATAAATGAGATGTAGCTGAAAGAATGGTTGTAGCATAAAATAAGTTAAAGCATGATAAGATCTTTCATTGCATAATCGTTCATATTAATATGAGTAATGGCATTCTTGTCAAAATTAAAGTAATGGTAATAAAGAAGCTCTAACTGACCATAAAGAAGCTCTAACTGACCAATCTTTTTAGTTATAAACTTTAAATGGTCCAATAAAAAAATTAACTAGAACATGTTGATTAGCCTTTCCCTTCTTCTTTCTCTTGTTCAAAAGAAGATGAAAGGTTGGGGTCAACATGACCCAACCTTTCAGTGCCTCATTCCAGAATGAAGAGCTGTAATGGCACACCCATTTCAGGACTAACTACTTATGACATACATATATTTAGTTTATTTCCAGTTGTTGTTGTTGTTGCTACTTCAATCTAATCTAATCCTTATTTTCTTACGGAATTTCTCTACTAAAAATATCCTGCAAAAGTGATCTCCTCCTCCTCCTCTTTCTTTTCTTTTTTCTTTTCTTTTTTTGCCACATTATGTACTCTTCCAAAATAAAATGTACCTGGTCAGAGTTTGTGGCATATACAGAAAAAGGGAGACTTTCAGATTTCTATTAATCTGCAACTTCCACAGATACATTTGATGAAATAAACTTTCAGGAATAAGTTATGAGCCTTTCCCACATGTCCTAGATATTTCATGTTTCTGCAATGAATGTTTGTGCCTTCATCTCTACCCAACTTATGAGTGAGACAACCTTATGTCCTCATCCACAGAGATACCATTTTTAATGTGTACTTTCTCTCTTAAGTTGAAAACGTTCAACAGTAGTTGCAAGATATGTAAAATCTGTTACACTGCACCATTTGGAAGAGAAGTCAAGTGAGCAATAGAAGATTGAATCAAAGAAGAGTTTATTGGTCATTCCAGGCTGATGTCACTATGTCCATTCTCCTCTGGTCCTTTAAGACAGGGCTTTTCAACCAGTGGTATGGGTACCACCTGTGGTACATTGGCACCTGGCAGGTCGTACGCGACCATCCTAGAAAAGTGGTAGTGGGGGAGGGGAATGAGCTGAACCGGTGGCAGTTTTTTGTCCCAGTCTACGTCCGTCCTTGTTACGTCACAAGAACAAACCCCTCTTAAACAATAGGCTGGGAAAACCAACCTCTTGTCATTTTCAAAACAGTCCTGATAAGTTTTTCTCCAAAAAAAAAAACACAGAATACTTTCCTAACAGATAATTGGTTACAAAAGCAAACAGAGCAAAAGTTTAAACAAGAAATTCACTGATAAAACAAAACAGATCATGATCCTTGGAAGTTCTTTACAAACGGTTGCCTTCAGCAACCAGCACCGCCCATACCTTCCCTTTTTATAAAGCAGTCCCAAGGCGTGGCTTCTCAATGCCTTCTCCTCCTCCCCTGGAGTTGTCGTATTGACTGCTGCTGATCTGCTCTAGCTAATTGCCTGCATCTATGAGCATCAATCACGTCCATCAAGTGTGAATCCTCCAAGTCTGACTCATTCTCCCCACACAGCTGAGCTTCATCCGGAACACGACTGGAGGGCCCAAATTCTTCATCAAACCATGAGTTTTGTAATTAATCAGAGCCTCCCTCTGACCCTGATGGCCCTCCAAATGCCTCCTCCACCTCCTCCTCAGATTCCCCAGACTCAGCTGTTGGGAACAGAGGCTGGCATGGAATCATGACAGGCAGCATCGCATAAGCCTGAGTGAGAGATGACTGGAGCTGCAGGGCTGTCAGGGCTCAGCGGACGTGCCAGGATCAGCGCTTCTTCGGGACTCAGTGTAAGCGCCAGGATCGGTGCCAGGCTCCAGCTGGAGCTTGGTGCTGATCCTGGCGCTTCTGCTGAGTGCAGAAGAAGCACTGATCAGCTGGAATGTTGCAGCATTTCCAGGGTCTTGTGATTTACATTCAGATGCTTGGCAATTGATTCATATTTATGATGGTCAGTGTCCCAGTGTCATGTGAAATGACCAAAATCTGCTGCAACCACTCAGAAGACGGGAGGGGGGGAATAAAAACCAAACATCCCCCACCCCACCCCTGCTGCCAATCCTCAACAGAAATGCTCACAACAATGAAAACCTCGGACAGGAGGAAGAGCGCCGCCGGGTGGGCAGGCAGGTGTCTTGCTCAGCTGTGCCTTGGGGAGCACTTTTTTCAATGCCATTGTAACTTCAAATAGTCACTAAGCGAACTGTTGTAAGTCAAGGACTACCTGTACTTTATCACTTTTTTCCTTTTTTTTTTTTTTTTTTTTTTTGGTCATCAAGTTTTTGACACCTTGCTAGGCAACTGGTGGTACTCGATATTGCCATATCCTAAAAGTGGTACAATGGGTGAAAAGGTTGAAAAGCCCCGCTTTAAGAGTCTCCTCTGAGAAAGCCACTATTCTGGGGTCTATTCAAATAGCAGGATAGAGCAAGCACTGTGCCAGCAATCTATCAGAATTGCCCAGTAATACTGGCAGTACTTTAAATCTGTGTCTTTTACCAGTTTCTTTCTTTTTAATATACTTGATTAAATTACTGCAAAATGTGTGTGTGTGTGTGTGTGTGTGTGTGTGTGTGTGTGTGTGTTAGCCACTCAGAATTGCCTCTAAGTGAGATGGGTGACAAACAAGTATAATAATAAATTATAAATTTATGTTATATATTAAATTTACATATACATATACAAAAAAAGAAGGAAAGGATACAAAAAAAGAAGGAAAGGGGGAAAAGGTAACTTCCAACTTTCTTCAATACACTATCAATATAAAGTACATTAACTTTCTGTTCTAAAATGATACACAATATTTCCATAATCCTAAATCATTTTAATCATCAAAGCCCAATATTAATATAGCATTTCTTTTGGATTCAAGCAAAAAGTTCAAAAGTGGTTTCCACATAGAAACAAAGTTAGACAAAATCTTTATTTTAATCAAAGTAAGTTAATTTTGCCATCTTGGCCAGTTCTATTAACTTCATCATTCATTCTTCCATTGTGAGTATTTGTAAGGATGTCCTGTATTATAGCCAGTGAAGGCATTGACATTTGCAGATTTTTTAAAAAAAAAATCCAAGCAGAAGTTGACTAAATAAATAAATAAATAAATTCCAGCTTTTAGTATTCCTTGCCAGGAAAGAACCAACCAATTCCCTTTCAGTCTGTACCTGCCAACAAGCCTGCTTTTCCTAGCAAGCAAGGAACAGTCAGTGCAATATATGCAAGCCCCACCTACAGTAGCAGCATGACTTCAGCAGGTAAAGGAGAGCTTACACAATGATGTCATCTTGCCATCCGTTGGCTCACTTTGCTGTAGACATCGCCAAGTTCGTCTGAAGATAAAATGATGAAACCTCAGAAAGTCAACCTTTGTTACCTAGGTGAAGAAAGGAAAGGAGGAAAATCTGCATCCAAAGTTCTAGACTCAGCTCCCTTCTTGACTCCAATTACTGTGAGTGTGTATATTTAATTAGGATTGGATTGTGATAGAGGAGGGGCCCAGGAAAGAGCCTAGAGATGACAAAAGCTATAGTCACCTATAGTGTGAGCTTAAATGGACTCCAGAAGATGGTAGAGGACAGGAAGACCTGGAGGAACGTTGTCCATGAGGTCGCGATGGGTCGGACACAACTTCGCAACTAACAACAACAACATAGTCACCTTCTTTCCCAATGTTTATTGGCTAGTTTCCTGCTGGCTAATAATGTGCAGAAGATGAAGTATGGCAAAGCCAGAGAAATCAGCCACTTTAGTTCTGCAAGTCAGAACAGATCCAATAGAGGCAAAATAAGGATTGACACTGGTAGAAGCAAACTTCATGCTAATACAGCCTTCTGTATCATAGCAAGATGAGCAGAAAACACTTTAACTCAGCAGAGGGGAAAGCCTTATATCTGATCTATCTATAGGAATGTCCTTTTAGTCCTGTGTGGATTCTAGAACAGATTAAATATATTTTATAAATATATTTAACCAAGGGCATCTGCTCGATGGGTCAAAAACATTAAGATGACAACTACAACCAAGTGCTGACCCCTTTTTAGCATCTGATACATATGCATGTTAAAAGAGATTAGGGCTTTGATTGTGAGCTTGTGGCTACTATCTTGATGTTTTAAAGTCACCAGTAGATACCCCTATCCAGGACAACCCCTTCATTGCCCCATTGGGCTGCTGCCTCTTTTAAATCTCATTCTAAATGTGTACCAACATCCAGTATAATGTGCTCATACATATAAATAAATTATGAAATCATCTTATTAAGTTCTAGTACCGTATATGCAAGAATGTCTCACCAATGCCCGTGCCCTACTCAAATCATTTTCTTAGGTCACGTTGTTACACTATGTTGTTACCCATATTGTACAGCTGTAGCATTATCATTGTCTTATTATCTTCTTTACTACCCACTATTGTTGGTATTATTATGATTATTGTTACTCTGTTGCTTTGCATGTACACTGAGAGCTTCTGTACCGGAGACAAATTCCATGTGTGCCTAATCACACTTGGCCATGTCTATTCTATTCTATTCTATTCTATTCTATTCTATTCTATTCTACTCTACTCTACTCTACTCTACTCTACCTTACTCTATCCTATCCTACCCTAACTTTACCCTAACTCTACTCTACTTATGAGTATTCACTTTCATAAGACTGAAAGCATTAGAGCACTGTTTCTTAACATTAGCAATTTTGATGTTTTATCTAGTGTTTAAACTTAAGGCTATTTCCACCCACCTTCCTGGATTAACAGAAACTCAGTGTGACCCTTGTTGGCCTTGCAGTTGGACAAATTGCAACATCCAAACTGCAAATCTCTCTCACTTTCTTCCCATGATTGGCAAGAAAAAAGGAAGCAGAAAAATTGTTCCTTTCTGCCTATTACCTATTTCTTCTTGGGTCACTGAAACATTATCAGTTGCCCTTTGTCAGATCTTGAGTTGCTGCCACTGGACCCCTTAATGGAGGGCTCTATTTCAGAAAACTAAGAATGATAGAATGGGAGACAATTTGGTGAGATCATCATGATCAAATGAATAGTGACATAAAGGCTGATCCACCTGGTATACTTACCAGATTGACCTGTTCTCTGAGTTTTCTGAATCATAAACTAACCAAATTGCCTTGATTCATGCAGTGTACAAAGTAACAAAAAATTAAATGAAATTAAAACTTGCCAACTTTAAGATGTTCTACAAAAAGAGATTCTAATTCTTTATCTGACCTGGTTGTGTGAATGATTTTCTTTTTTTTTTTTTAAGTTTTTTATTTATAATACAATTTTTAAAAAAGAAAACATTGATATATATAAACTTTTTATACAATAATTAATACATTTTCTCTATTTGCTAACCTAAGAATATATGTATTTCCAATCGCTAGGCTATACCTCAACGGTCCTCCTCGATTCCAACCAATGGTACAATTTATCCCAGATTTCAAAATATTCTGATCTGCTTTTATCTTTCAATTCCATCGTAAGCCTGTCCATTTCAGCACAAGATAGTATTTTATGCAGTATCTCTTCATCTGTGGGAGTTTCTTTGTTCTTCCATTTTTGTGCAAATGCCAGTTTAGCAGTGGTCAAGATGTGCAACATCAAATAGACTATTCCCTTATCATATCTATCTGTGGTTATACCCAATAGAAGGAGTTCAGGTTTTAGCTCTATCTCCAACGTTAATATTTCTTTCAACCATTTTCTTATCCTATTCCAATAATCAAAGGCTTTAGGACATTTCTACAAATGTGGTAATAGGTCCCTATTGCTATTTACATTTCCAGCATATAGGTGAAAGATTTGGGTTCATTTTAACTAACCTTGTGGGTGGGAAATGCCACCTGTAAAACATCTTGTAAAGATTTTCCTTATAAGAAGTGGCTAAGGTGAGTTTCCTGTTTCTTTCCGTTTTGTGAATGATTTTCTATGATTTCATGAATTGAGATGCTTTATACTTGTAGATGTGTCTGTTTCCTTTCATCCAAATGGCCCCATTCACTGGTCATTCATTTAGTCTAATCATTTTATACACAGTAAAACAAAATGATTCTTAAATAACCAAAGACATTTAATTTTTATTTGCCCAGGATTAGAGATTATTTGTGGCTAAAAAATTATGTCAATCTTCCCAACTCCCAGGGGAATAATTTGCTTATGTTTATTATTTTATACCTTTGTGAAGTATATGATCCTGTCGTATTAATTTTTTAATTTTGTGGTTTGGAAATTAAATTAATGTAAAAGGATAACTTGAGAAAAAAAATGGCCATGAAAGCCTAGGGCAAATTTCCCACATTGTTTTTATAGCACCCACAAGATTTATACATTTTTTTATTTTTTTTATTCATGAACTTATGTTTTAAGGTGCTTTTATTGAGAAATAAAAGTATCCAGAAGCCAACCAAATTCTTTTTCATCTGTTGAAAAGTTCCAAAATTAGAAAGACTCATGGTACTGTTCCCAATTACTGGTACTTTTAAAATATAAAATCAGAAGTTAGCTTAAATACGCCAAGAAAATAAGATGTAGCTATTTATTTATCTGCTTGTTTGTCAAATTTCTCTGCTACTCAACTCCAGAATTATTCTGCACAGATCCCAAGATTCCAAAATAAAAAGATATAAAACCTTACACAACATAATATAAAATACTAACATATGCGGGGAAACACCCATACCATAGTTTCATATCACCCACAATTAGAAGGGTATCCACTCAAATAAGAGGTCTAAATAAGCATTGTATACAAGCATTACAACTGGCTTAAAGCAAAACTTTGGTCCCTAAATATCTTAATAATCTCAATATTAAAAAATGGAAGGCTATGTTTCAGGCACATATAGCATGAAGATGATGATGATGATGATGATGATGATGATGATGATGATGCCATGATGCATTCCCTTGGACATCTGAAAAACCTCTTCCTTTTTTAGCACTTAGAAGATTTGAAAAAAACATAGTTGTTCAAACTGATGCTGGAAGGAAATTATATGTTTGTCCCTATAGCAGTGGAATTTGGTTCTTAAATATGATTGGACTACTTTGTATTTTATTCCCAAGGCTTTTTTCTACGTAATTTTATGGATTTGGGCTTTTTTGATGCTTTGTATTTTGTTGTTATTTTTAATCCCAGTTACAGTAGTTTTTCATTTACCAAACAATTGGTAAATTCCCCAGTTGTTAAATGTAAGAAGGAGACATGAGAAGTAAAAAGACAACTCTGTTATCTTGATATTGGTTAATATAGTATCATAGTTCAGCATTTCATTTGTTAGAAAATTTTGATTCTGCCATCCTAGACAAAGCACTTTGGATAGATTCCATGTCCAAAATTTCACAACATTTTTGTGAAGTAATACAACACTCACAATTGGTCCATGTACTAGTAAACACGTAGAGTTTAATAAAAGTTTGTGTATTTGGCGAAGCTCTCAGCTTTCACACAAAGTATTGAAATCTCTAATCATTCAGAATACAAATTGTTCTACACAAAAATGTCATAAAATGCACAGCTGAATTCATTTATGATCCTGTAACAAGTTACAAAGCAAGACAGAGATTAGGAATAATCATTCATATTGCAGAAACTGATATGTTAGTGTCAAGCAGCTGTTTCATGTGACAATTCAAATTAAATTTAATATATGGCACTGTTCATGTTTCAGTCATTAAAATAAAGTGATTTAGAAACAATATACTATGATAACAAATTGCCAGATGGGCGTTACATGTAATACGACTAATGTAATTCACCCGTCTCCTTGGGATCAGAGGTATTTAGTTCTTGTTATGGTCATAAACCAAGTTATGTGATCATGTTTTTCTCTTGCTATAGAATTGAAAGAGGGAGTGACAGAAAGAAAGAAATACAAACATTTCTTGTGGTAAAGCCGGGTTACAATTTTTTAATATTTTCTCTTGTCTACATGCAGTAAATATTGAAAATTATATTTTGTTCACATTGGTCAGTTTTCCCTAAACTGATGTCCACCAAATGTGTTTTGTCAATAAGCTTCAGGATGTTCTTTTGCATTTCTGAGACTTTTAATTGTAGTCAACAACTCACATCCCTTGGTCAGGCTTATGGTTTGCTTCTTTAGTTCTCCTGGATCATCTAAAGTAGATTATAGCATATTTTCAGTTACCAATATTTTTTATTTAAAATCAATCAATCTTCCTCATCTGTAACCCTGTACAATTGTTGTCATCTCTTTAGGATAGACCAGGCTAAGAAACCAATAATCTATAGATCTAAAAAAAATTGTTTTTGTTTTTAAACAGCTATAATAACAGAATTTGCAAGTGTGAATGTGCTTCCCCACTCCCTCATTTGCGAAGTGGTAGGTATTTGGACTGGGCTCAAGCTGTGCTTTTCTTATCATTGCCTTGGTAGTGGTTCTTCCTCCTGTCCTCCCAGGCCTTCCCTATGCCCTCTATATCTGTAGAGAATAGAGAGGATGACCTTGACAGATAGAGGAAAGATCCATTACCAAAACAACAAACAGATTAATGTGAGAAGATAGAAATGTATGAAAATGCCCAAGACAGATGCCCCCTAACTCATATGAAAGTAAAAAAGGGGAAGAGGGGAAGCACACTTAGATTTGCAAGATTCTGTTTTATCCTTTGCGATGTCTTGATGTGGTCTACTTTGTAAAGCTGACAACAATACAGTGGAAAAAAAAGAAAACCCTTATAATCCTTGTTACAAGTCCATATACTCCTATGGGAGAATTGCATTGTCCTCAAAGTTATCACGCTAATAAATTCTGTGTGAATAAAGTTGTGCAGACTATTACATGCATATTATTTAATCTGCCAATTTCTGTACTCCCACAAAGAAGACATTTTTTGCTGCAGATTTATTTTTAAAAGTAATCCAGTGTAGTCTTCAAAACTTATTTTAAAAGATTTCATTTAGATTAACACCACAAGCTTCAGAAAATTACACAACAATTTTCAAATTTTGATTTTGCCTTGGCTTAACCACCCATTAGAAATATTGAATTCTGGGTACCATAATTTCCATTGTCAAAGGAACTTGAATTCCCACAAATCTAAAGGGACCAGGTTGAGAAAAATTCAAACTCATCAAAAAAACTCTGCTTGACCTTAGCTCTGCTTTAGTTCTCACCTGTTCATGCCACAAATTCAACTATTTTTTTCCTGTGACTAAATTATTCTGAATGTTATTGGCCTTTACAGCAATGATTCACCTTCCATCCCAATTTTCCAATTTAACTGAGGAAATGAAGTTTTTCACACATGTATGCATACATCATTTTCTTTGGGAAAACTAAAGCTTTACTAGGCAAGCAAATCCTCAAAACAGAAGAATTCTATGTCTTAAAATGAATGTCACATGTACCAAAAGTAACCAAACCAGAATAGATCAATTCTGCACAGACATGGTATATTAAATCAGTCTGTGATTTACATACAGCTACTTTCATACATAAGCTTCAGACACACAAAGCACCCAATTATCTTCCAAAGGCCTCTATACTTTTCTCGTAGCCAAATCCACACGACTTGCATTTTTGGCAGCTCCCACCTTCAGACAGTCTGACCCTCTATTTCATATGTCTGATCTCTTCATAGTCAGTGGAAACAAGCCAATCCTGAGGGTTCCCCTGGTGCCAGACTCTGTCAGCCGGATAGCTTGTTTGCACATACTGAGTGTCTTTCTCAGCTGGAAGGAACTGCAGTTATAAAATAACAGATTTAGGCATCAATTTGCAGACCCTTTACACTGGATAAGTGCCATTAAATTCAGGCTATTCTAAAAAACCTGGCTGAATTCCGCCTTCTAAGTTGGAACTGGATGGATTTGTGGTTATCTCACTACTGTGCAAATGTGAAAGTACCCCAAAACAAAGTACCCTCTGGATTTTATATTCTCGTCCAGTGTCCACAGTGACTGGAAGAAAGAGAAACCAACTTGTCTTGAACTTATTCATATTATAAAGTAGCCTAGTCTCAAATGATGTTATATGTGTGTTGGATCGCAATGCCTATCAATTCTACCTCTGGATTGGAGACCTTAGGAATGTAAACTGATAGGAAAAGTAAAATGTCAACTGGCGTGGAGATCCACAGAATTAGTCTGAATTTAATAATTGTGAGTTGAGTCATCCCACCCACTCCAAACTATTATGAATGTGTAGCTCTGGGTGCAGTTGTCAGGAAAGCAGAGATCCTTTTACTCTGAGTAAACAGATAGATTTTATGTTTGCTTCCATATTCAGAACCATATTTGCTTGCAGTCTTCTGATCTTTGTAGGTATAGACACATCCTGGCAGCTTTTCTGAAGCTTTCACAACTGCTAGTCTGCAGCGTATTTCTTGAGTGCTTCTTCCTTTACTGTTGATAGTTGATTCTAAAACACAAAAGCTATATACCACTTGATATCTTCATTGTCAATGATAAGGTTCGTTGTTGTAGCTGTTGTCATTAGTTTGGACTTCTTTATATTTAATGTTAATCCCATTTTTTTACTGTGCTTCTTGAGTTTTATTAATAGAATTTGCAGATTCTTTGCATTTTTCAGCTATCAGAGCATCATCAGCATAGTGCAGGTTATTGATATTTTTTCTTCCAGTTTTAAAATCACGCTCATCTTCTTCCAATAAAACTTTCTTAATATACAATATATTCCACATATTGGTTGAATAAATAAGAAAATATAGAGCCTTGATTATGGGATTGATGATAGAAAAAATCTGTTCTAATAACAATTAATTAGACTTATATGGACACCAAATGATAAAGACTTAGGGCTGCCCAAGTCATTGGGAATTGAGGTCAACTTGAAGAAGTCTTTGAGCCTTATGGACTCTCTAGTACAACTTGTCAGTGCCAAAGGCTGGCATAAACAAAATTCTTCATTGCATTGACTGGAGTAGCTGATATCACTGATAAATGAGTCGCACTGAGAAGCCTGTTCTTTGCTTGGCAGTTGGCTGCATCTTTCACTGGAAAGTTTGTCACTTGCAGTGCTACAACTCACAATGCTCTGACTTCTTGAATATGTTAGTAGGATGGTGTCTGCTTTTATTTCCTTGGGCTGTAAATTTTATTTATCTGAGATAGATTATTATTACTATTTTACAAATTTAACTGTTTATTCAACTAATAATAATAATTCCTTTCTTTAAAGGAATTTTCTTACCCTATTAACTAAAGATAATTAAATCTTTAGTTAATAATTAAATCCATCCCTATAAAACTTATTCAGTATTAATGTTCTCATATTGCTACTGACTAAATTGTTCAAAGATTTAGAGTTCACATAAGCATTTAAAAACGTTTCCTAAAATTATTAATAATAGCCAGAGGGAAAGACATTATATGTTATTTAACAAAATTATATCCTGTTTCTTATTTTCTGCTCTGTACCACTGAAAAGATGAACATTATTTCCATCAAAAATGAATAACAATTTGTGCCAAAGGCTAAATAATAAGCAATGCAACAAACTGAGTCTGCAATTATAATGAATATCTTAAGGATGTTATTAAAATGTAATGAAACGATAAGCATGGGTGGCCCTGAACCTGCTGGCCTTTTCTAAGGTGTGGGAATCTGTTCCCTAATGAGCCCATTTAAGAGAATTGTTGTGATTGGTCTTAGAGATGCTTTTGGGTTTTTTATATTCATTTGTTTGTAATTAAGGTTAGCCACCCAGAGTTGGGCAATCATAAATGACTTGAATCAATAAAAATAAATAAATGGAATTTCATATAATTAACAAGGGATCACACTGCTGCAGTGTATTCTCTGTAAAGTGTATCGTTGTAGTATGTTTTTATACTACAGAATAGAATGGAAGTTTTCCAATTCTATCCATGTCTATTACAGTCCTAAGCCTGTCAAGGAATAAATTATTTGGTTATCATGAAAGCAAATAGGATATTGCATGAACGTTTCTGATTACAAGCAGTGTTCTTCCTTCATTTTAAAGTATTCGGTCATAGTCAGGCTGATTGATTTAGCTTGCCACAAAGTAGGGATACATACTGGATTTAGTTGAATACCAGGCAGCACAGACTAATTTGTAACAGATTTTCATTTTTCCAAGACAGAGCAGATCAATCTAAATTCATCATCAAACACTAAGAAGAAAAAAGAAGAAGGTGAATGTTAGATGTATTGCTTCATCTTCAAATCAAAGAAAACTTTGTGATCAAGTAATCATTGGTTACTCCAATCATGGCAACTTCAAAGTGGAACTGAAGATATCCTGTGGCAGGGCAGGGTTTTACCATATAGATGCTTATTCTGAGCTACTGTGTATTTTAAAAAGTCATGTTAGCCAGCTCTGTAATGACTTATTTTATGGAAAAAATAAATTAATTTCTTATACTCCTGCCTTACCCTAAACCGTTATCTTCACCTCATTTAAGAAGACAAATCATCATTCTTTAAGATAATCTCATATCTTTCCACAAAAATTATTCAGTTAAAATTTCCTGACATTCTGCTGGGGAAAAAAATGTTATAACCATTCCAGATTTGTACTATGCTAGATTATGGAAGGATTCGGCATATTTTGCCAAATCTCACTCCTGATGCCCAGATCAATGTCACTCCATGTGACCAATGATCCTACAGTGCTATTGTCTTCAGTTCTGCCAATCTTGAAGCCCAGACAACATTCAGAAAACACTATGAGCAAAATTGTATTCAGTCTTTCTCTCCATCTCACCAACAGAGAATTCAATGATTTTTGAACAGTAGGTTTTTCCTGAGCTACTATTTAGCAATAGCAATAGCACTTAGACTTATACTGCTCCACAGTGCTTTACAACACTCTCTGAGTTGTTTACAAAGTCAGCTTATTGCCCCAACAATCTGGTCTTCATTTTACCGACCTTGGAAAGATGGAAAGCTTAATCAACCTTGAGCTGACCAGGATCAAACTCCTGGCAGTGGGCAGAGTTAGCCTGCAATACTGCATTCTAGCCACTGTGCCACCATGGTTCATTACATGGATTATTTAAAAAAAAAAAACCATCCCACACATATATACACACATGCAAAAGAAAATAAATAGCTAGTTCTCCCCATCCATATTCTTCATATATTCATGTCTATTTAGTTGTGATTTGCAAATAACATCATCGGAAAGATTGCTATGATGGATGCTATGCAAGAGAAAGTTGAATAAATACACACACTCATCAAAAGTAATGATCTGAAATCCACTAAAGCCTTCCTCAACACCCTTGTTTCCGTGCCTCTGCTACATTCATATCATTTGTAACTTGGGACTCTCTGAAATACTAGCATGCCTGCAATTTTACAGCCAAGCAGTTTTCCCAGTAGAGTGAATGTGGTTGCAGCTGCTTAGATATGTTCTAAGCAGTGTCTACAACAAAACAGATGCTCCAGAAACAGGATGCTATATCTCTAAGAAATGGAGGAGAAAAGAGAGTAACGCCTGGTTTGAGCATAGGAACTGCCAACAGGGTGAAGGAAGAGCTTCCAACAACCTGAAAATGGTCCACCCATAAGGGTTTATAGAGTCATAGCAATCTGAAAGAAAATGAGTTTTGCAACCATTTCAAAGAGCAATTAGAAGCAAATTCAATAAGCTAAAAAAAACCCCACAATATCATGAGACCAAGCAGGTCAAGAGCTAATCTTAAAATGACACCCACACACACAAAAATGGCTTAGAAGTGCCCCAAATTGGATTGGACCACCACAGTAATCCTAGAAGGACCATAATAGAAAAATTATGAAGCTCCCAATCAGCCTCTGGAAGGACATTGGATAAGTCTCTGAATAGGCACACTGCAGGAAATCTCAGAACACTGCCATAGGATAAAAGTTCAGTGGCAATCTTAGAGCAAGGAAATCCTGGCTTAATCAATGAGGAGAACCATAGGTATCATTAATCTATATGCATTTGGAAAGAGGGAGGGAGGGTTCTCCCTTTTTGCTATACAGGTTTATTTCCCAGTTAAATGTCGTGATAACAAGAGTGTTAGTAGTGTATAGATTGTGCCTATTTGCATTCTCTCCCATTTGAGTGATTTAAATATTTTCATCTCATCTTGTCTGAAGATTTCAACTTAAACCAGATAGCCAACTCCAATTTGATTTTCCTTGAGTCCACTTGCAAAACTGCTTTGCCATGGTTTGCCACTGGTTCCATTTTACAGTGGTTTAATAGGGATCCATCTTTTCTGTATGGACTCAGCATCTCTGATGCTTACCAAAACTGAACTTACACCTATTTTTTATTGTTCATTAAGAATCTCAACTATACATGTCTAACTAGCCTCAAACATGCCTATTTTGTTTTTATTATTTTATTGCTTTGTATCCATTGACAGTTGTATTCATTTGGTTCAGACAAATTCATTCATTTCAGACAAATGGGCAATCATGGTTTTCCTACCTGAGCAGGGTATTGAATTAGAAGACCTCCCTGGTCCATTCCAACTCTGTTATTCTGGTGCTATACATCAACATCCAAGAAAATTTAATAAGAGTCCTTCCATTTTTTCCTCAGCTTTAAATTATCACCAGAGGGAAAGAGCAAGTTTGATAGTATTGGCCTAGAAACCAGGAGCCTATGAGTTCTAGTCCCAGCTTAGGCATGAAGGCCAGCCGGGTGACTTTGGGTCAGTCACTCTCTCTCACCCCCACTTGTTGTTGTGGGGAAAATAGAAAAAGAAAGGATCACTGGGTATATTCATTGCCTTGACTTATTTATGAAAATAATAAAGATGGGATAAAAATCTAATAAATAAATAAAATAAACTCTTGTGAAAATGGCTCATACATTACTATATGCTCCTTGTACCTGTCTGGTTCCTGGCCTAATCCAAGTGTCTTTCACTGTGTCTGACTTGTATGTCTCTTGTCTGCATTCTCTCCTACCTCAGCATGGACTTCTGACCTGAGCTTTGACTAATCCCTTTGAATTCCCACATACACTCCTGTTCTTCTGCCTCTTGACCTGGCATAGCTCTTGAGCATTGACTATGATCTCTCTCACGATTCCTGACCTTTTGGTTTCTGACCTGGCTTGACCCTTATTAAAGGTCTGACCTGTGCTTCTGGCAGTCATTCCACAGGTCAGTGACTGAGCAGGAAAATGAGACAAAGCTTTTTTAGGCTCATATCAATGCCCTAGTATGCTTATATTAAACCCAGTAGGATTTTGTATGAGTCTAGTCTTTTCTCCAAAGTATTTCTGAAGATGGCCTACCAAACTACAGTTCAAAACTTGGTCTTATCTGTGTAACATTGTAAAGAGTAATTTAAATCACTAGCATCTCCAAACAGGTGATATTTCACTACCTTTGTCATCCATGGATTATCAAACACTTAATATAATCCACTTTAATCACTACCTTTTTATTCTTAGGTTCCCATCATCATCATCAGGATTGATAAAGTTTCAATAAATGAATTCAGATGAAAGAAGGGTGATGGTGTGTAGTTCTGTACTATAGCAATTGCCTTTTATTTAGAGATAGAACTCAATCATAACATATACTGTTTCTCTAAAGCAGCCTTTTTCAACTTGAGGCCCTCCAGATATGTCAGACTATATCTCTTTGAATCCACTGACCAGATTGGGAATTTCAGGAGACCAACCCATCATCCGGAGAACATCAAACTGAAAAAAGCTATTCTAAATAGTATATCTGTTCCATGTGATATGAGAACAAAACAAATCATACAGACACAATCCAGACTTTGAGTCATAAGCATAAAAGAAAAAACTCACAAATCACTGCATTTGGCTATATAGATGACACAGAAATACATGCAGAAATTAAACTAAAGGCTTAACCTCTAAGAAACATCTATGTGTTTTACATATTGAAATGTTGGATGTGGCTATATCTAGTCTAAAGGGAATTTGTGACACAGAATTTTGCAGAGCAGATAGGACAAAAATATTGACTCCAACCACCATCCATAAATCAAGTGCAAAGGAAATAATGGAAATTAACTGAGTTGCTGATTGAACGAATATAAAAATTTGAGCAAATAGAAAATGTTTACTTCTGCAAGTAAGGTTTCCTGCAGCAAAGGTTCACCCATCCTCCTGCTAAGCTCTCCACCTAAAGAGAATAATCATTGCTGCTTCTGGGCTGGCACTATCAAGTGCCTTGTGGGGCTATGTTGCTGCTGTTTCACCTTTCTACACATGCTCTGTTAGATCCCATCAGAGCTGAGCAGAAAGATATTCAACCTAGGGGGAAAAAAACAACTACTTCTCATAAACCTGACCAGACCAGGCAGAAAGTAGAATTGGTTTCTTTTATTCTGTCCTTTTTCCTATCCATGCAACACCTTGAAGCATTTGCTTTACTGCCCCAATAAATTATGGTATCCTTCTGGATCAGATCAAAAGGCTGAGGGTAGGCAGTGTGCTGGTACGCCCGCTTCTTTCACCAATTCCATTCGGTGAATATTGGGGAGGAAAGATCCCACCCTCTGCCCCTACTTTGTGGGATGAGCTCACCCAGCAGTCTCATACAGATCTTAAAAAGGAGTGGAGAAAGTACTGAATCCTCTGGAATTCAGTGCTTTCTCCACCCCTTTTTAATATATATATGAGACTGCTGGGTGAGCTCGTCCATCACCAGGGGGTAAAATACCACCATATAATCATCCATCTCAACCCCTGGCAAATTAAATGATGCTGTGAACATCTCATTTCAGTGTTTTGAGGCTGTGAGAGTCTGAACAGGAAACAACAGGCTTCAAATGAACCCTGACACAATTGATGGGGCCCACTGGTTCCAGGACTATACCAATTTTAGTGCTAAATGGTGCGCAATCTCAGGGTCATCTTAGACTCCCACTTCCTGCTCAATGCGCAGATAGCAGTTGTGGCTAGGAGGGCTTTTGCACAGCTTCATCTTGTGTACCAGTTGCACTCCTTTCTGGATTGGTAGGTCCTGCTTGCAGTCATTAATGCCTTAGTCACCTCCAGATCATACTACTGCAATGTATTCCACGTGGAGCTCTCTCAAAGAGTAGCTGAGAGTACTTTATGGAACATCCTTTCCCCCAAATTAAATTAACTCCATGCCTTTTGATTTTCTGAAAGGCCCTCAAGACCTGATTATATGACCAGGCCCGGGGCTCCCAGAGTCCTGGTAGACTTGCTAAGATGGCTCTATTATTGTGATGTCCATTTTTATTCCTCTCATTGCCTAGGGTTGGTATTTTTGGTTTTTATGATATTTATTTAGATGTTTACATTTTATACCTGTGGCTCTTTACATTGTTATTTTATGTCATGCTTCCACACCAACCAGAGTTAGTGAGATGGTGGTTATATAAATTTGAAAAATAAATAAACCTGTAGATACAGGATAACAAATACAAAACTTTTTTACAGATGAAAAAGTCAGATTGGGGAGGGAAACTGGGAAGATGATAGGATCTGTACAACAGTAGAAAATTTTTTAACTAGAGGCTAGACAGCCAGCTCTTTGGGATAATTTAATCACTTTTCCTGCACATTACAAAGTAGGTGATCCTTATAATCCCTTCCAATTCCACAATGCTATGATTCTGTGAATAGCTAGCAACAACCACCCCTCACCATATGCCTACAGCTGGTTCTAAACATCGTTTCTCCATGGTTCAGTTTAGGCAAAATAAAAGTCTTGGCACATATCTAATTTTGTTTTTTATAAACAGGCTTGAGTCACGTCAGGCTTTACAATACAGTCCTCTTGCATGCACTAAGCACATCTACGCCTCTTAAACTAGCCTGCACAATTCCCACTGTTTAAATATGAAACAGAATCCAGCCCAGGAAGTTCATTAACCCAGTGAAAACAGGGCTAATGAATAAGCAACTCCTCAAATACACAAGACAATTGTTTCTGTTTGCAGACGCAAATGCTCCTAATACCAGCTGCCTCCTGGCAGACAAACCCTGTCACTCATGTCTTTGTAACTCTTTTCCATTCTTGACATTGTAGAAGAGCCGGGTTTGTTTATGGGAGCCAAAAATTAGGAGGACTTTGGTAGTCTTCTTTGTAGACTGACACATATAATTAAAAAGCATACACTTTCATGAAGCACAGTGGGCTCAGTCAGAAGGCATCTGGTGGCACCTTTTCAAACCAACAAATCTTATTTTTATTTTATTATTTTGTTTTATTTTTGTTATCATAGACTAACACCACTCTCCTTCACCAGTGCTCCATCAGATGCAGCTGAGATTGCTAATGCAAAAAGGAGTTACGAGATTCCTTTCCATTTTTGAGAAAGTCCTTTTTATTATCAACTCCTTGTTTTATTCTTATAGCTCCTCTTTAAGAGGAGAAAGGGGAGCTTTGAGCTGGAAACAAAAGCTTGAGCTTCTGCTGGAGAGAGTTAGCTCCTAAATGGCCATTTAGGTCTGTATTGCCCAAATACAATCACTTTCAGCAGTGTCATGACCTATGTCAGTTTGCTACCTACCAAGCCCCTTGATAATGTGCTGAGATAGCAGCATTCAGAAGATAAAACTTTGTTCCCAAGAAGTTATCTCATAGTGTATAATGGGTGAGTAGCCTTCATTACAGAACAAAACCCATCTTCTTTCCTCAGTTGGTAGACACAATTGAAGCTGACTGATTAACTACTGAAAATTGTAGGATGTTATTGCATGTTGTCCTGGAGGAAAATAATATCCCAATGTGTACACATGTTACTGTTAATCTCCTATAGTAATAGGCTATGCCTTGAGTTTTCAACATGGTTCTTGGGGGTTTCAGTGCATCCATTGGGATGTTGGTACTCACCAAGCTCCCACCTTTTTTAAAATATATTTAATTTCTTTTTTTTAAAGGGGGGGGGGGATGAGCAAAATAGGACACCAGCCTCAGATATAGCCTATGCCTCTACCAGGTTATTTCCCACAGATATTTGTAAAAAAATTAAATACTGGGTTGGCTAAACCCAGTGCTATATACTGTACATTTTGTGATATATGATATCTGGATAATGTGCTGGGCCATTCTATGAGTGACCATAATATGCTTTCAAAATTCCAAATAAATCTAATGGCTTAAAAGGGAGAAGTCTGACTGGATTGTGCCTTTTAATCTCAGAATTTAAGCATCTGCTTTATGCTACTAAATCAGAATATTGGTTTATTTTGCATTGTGTATTATGGAGCTGGCTGGAAAAGATTCTCCAGGTTAGGCTTCTGTTACCCAGTGCCCAGTGCCCTGTATTGGAGGGGGGAAACCCCCAGAATTCCCAGCCAGTGTGGCCATCTTTGCTTACAGATCTACCTATTGCTACGTCTGAATAGTTCGAACAAAAATTACCAGTCAATTAAAATGTTATCTAATTAAGGATGAACAGTGTCGAACATTTTAATATCTACTTTTGAGCATGGAGTTGTTGCTTCTGTCAGCAGCTCTCTGTATTCAGATAGACCAGTGGTGGCGAACCTATGGCACAGGTGCCAGAGGCGGCACTCAGAGCCCTCTCTGTGGGCACGTGCGCCGTCGCCCCAGTCCTAGGCTTTCAGCTGGGTTTTATAAAACCTTTTCGCTTTAGGCCTCCACTGCCCTGTGCAAAAAAGGAAAAGGTTCAATCAATCTGTCAATTTCAACTTCTCGCTGGAAAAAAAAGATCTTGCAAAGTTGGAATTGATTGATTGAACTTTGTAGTCCCACCCAGTTTGCCATTACCACTGCAGCCACGCCCCCCCAATAGGCCACACACCCCCAATTGGCCACACCCAGCCAATGGGCCACACCCACCTAGCACCCGACGATGCATAAGTGGGTTTTGGGTTGCAGGTTGGGCACTCGGTCTCTAAAAGGTTCGCCATCACTGAGCTAGACTCTGTGTTTCTCTAACCCACTATTTGGCACAAAGATAGCTCTTGGACAGACTTTTCTACTTACTGTACTGTCTTTG
Organism: Crotalus tigris; assembly: GCF_016545835.1. NCBI lineage: Eukaryota > Metazoa > Chordata > Lepidosauria > Squamata > Viperidae > Crotalus > Crotalus tigris. Next base: position 73,012 of record NW_024097122.1, read on the forward strand.
GAAATGTCAGGGAACAGACCATACAGGTACAATCTATTGTGTATACACACGCGCACAGAGAGAGAGAGAGAGAGAGAGAGAAAGAGAAAGAGAAAGAGAGAGAAAGAGATTTCTGGACTTAATTCTAGAAACAAAAAAAATGAAACTTTGATTTTGGCATTTGATTATTAGATTAGACGCTATGGAAATGGCTAATACATACTAAATATGTAAAGTAAAAAATTGAGGTCGTAACTGCATTTTGTATTTTACTGCTCCAAAAAAAGTTAGAAGTCACTGCTTTTGTTTTCTTCTCCCTTAATATGCACCATCTTCCCCTTTCTTTTCCCTTCCCTAGTTCCTTATTTTCTTTGTTTCAATTTCAGTTTTTTACTGTAACAAATTCAATTTAAAAAAATCAGTTCAATGATATTAGGAAAAGGCAAGTGATATTTTTCCACCTGGAGATTTTCTTTCCATCTTCCAGTTTCCAAGCTGGAGAGATGATGCTGTAAAAAGGTTTCAGAGAAATTGGTCTTAAAATTTGTAGCACCCTTCTTTCAATTCTTAAACATTTGGGTGGTTACATGAAATATGTATGTTAAGGCCTTTGGAAAGATGATGGTGACAGGAGGGGGAAGAGGAGGATTGTTTCATTTTTTAAAAAAGATTATATTTCCACTGAATTTAAGCAATCTGAAATTTTAGGCAACTCAAGATAAACAAATGTTCTGCTCCTAAGTCCTGTTCTTACTTGCATGTCTGAAAACATCCAGCGTTCATGATTATCCATGCTCAGAACCTGAATTGAGCCCTTTTTTGAACAGTCTGAACACTTTCAATAGAAGCTGCAATAAGACAAAAGATTGCCTTTATCACACTTCATTTTGGAGAATGGAAAATGAGCTGCTTACAGCACAAGGAAATCCACTCATCCCACATCTGTCAAGCTGTCTGGTTCCTCTGGATATTTCAGCACAGGTTTTGCAGGATTCATTTGGCAAAATATCAACATTGGCTTGCTAGAGTTTCTGCAAAATGAGTGAGTGAAACACAACATACAAAATGCATTATGACCAACAAGTGAAGATTTCTGTTGCATATGATTTAGTGCCCATACAGAGTAAAGGCTTCCCTGAAGCACAGAGCTTTTCTTGTTTCCATTGGGATGCCTAGGCTAGGGATAGTTGGGAAGCTCCCCACTGAATTCTACACTGACTCTTCAGGGGTCCAAAACCCATGAATCAAACAGCAATGGTGACCCCCGTTGCTATAACTTTTACTGCAGCCTTTGGATGTTGGAGCTCCTGCAACTGTCTCCCATGGCAAAAAGCCAGGAAGTCTCAAGGGGTAAGGTTATACTGTGAAAAGGAGAGCTAGATTGAATATTACTGGCCCTCCTCCAGTATCTGTTAGGAAAATCTCCTTGGATCCAAGGAGAAACACTTGCTGCAGATAACCAAAGCCATTGCACATTTGCAAGCATGACGTAATATATTTAATACTGTTATAAAAAGAGTTAGAAATAAACATTGACCTTCATTGTCCATCATGGCTTTGGTCAATCAAGTCTTTCAAATGACACTTTTAGTAAGATCATGACATTAAAGTAGGCTGCTAGTCTGGGTTGTATCCATTCCATCCATAAAAGGGAGCCATTGTTTCATAAACAATCATATCAACATTTAAAAATTAGATGCACGTGTAAATTAAATTAAAACAAGTTTAGTTTTTGTCACTGTCCAATGCATTTCTTTTTTGGACTCCAGCTCCTTTTTAGAGTATGGCTTCTGACATGCTATTTAACAGCCCAGAAAACATTTGCATGTTATTTCATAGGCTCCTAATAGTTAGCGCTGACATAAAAGTAGTCAGTAATGTGCAAGTGGGTCTCAATAGACTTGGCACTAATCATATGTAAAATTAACCAACCATGCACAACTGATGACTTACCATGTTAAATGCAACCCATCATTTATGTCTAGTGTCCTCATGAGGTAACTAATAAACTCCTGAGCATTCAGTTTCTTTACCTAAAGAAGTAAAGCAGAATACAGAAAGTGTTCCTCTTTTAGTGAATCATTATAGTTAAACAAAACAGAGAAGGACTAGCAGTTCAACATGTAACCACATAAGCTATGCAGAAAAGTATGGATTCTTTATGGAAAGTAGCACCACACACTCTTTTATGGACTGCCCAATTTCTTGCCTGCAGGTTTTTTGTAAGGATAAAACTCAAATGAGCTTCCTTGTTACTACTTATTTTGTGATTGTTTCTTTTATCTTTAAATTCATGTGAAACACATTTGTAATATGAAAGCATACATCTCCCTAACATGTCCTCAGGGGAGTCTATCTCATTTGCCTTTCATTAAAAAAAAAGGAGAAAAGACTACACATTCTGTGATTTCTCTGAAGTATTTCCATCTCAGGGGTAAATTCATCCCTGAAGGAACTTCATTGACCTCAAGGGAGGGATTAACTTCCACTGAGGTTAATGGGGGTTGCATGCTTTCCTGCATGCAAGTTAAAGGAGGAAATTACCCATGTGTTATCTGGTGATTGTGCATTTACCCCAACACTTTAGCAAGGTGAAAACAAGCAGACACTATTTTCTTCCTAATGTTCCTATAAATCTCATGGTTGTTCTTTGAAAGTAGACATTTATAGATTCCAATCTTTTGATATAAATGGCGATGCTATCTGCCCTGAACAATAACATGGAAATTAACAGATATCTTTGCAGTAAACATATTCACAGAACAAAGTAGGGTTATTTTAATGGCTCTCCAAACATAAAAGCATATAGTGCTAATATTATTACTAGTATAACAGCAATGGAGGGGGGGAGTTCCTCTAATAAAGGCTCCCTATTTTTTCCTCTTTACATTAACAGATATGTATTTCCATTCTAGATATATTTGTAAATAAGCTATTGTTCATATATACCTACAGTAGGAACCCTTCATTCTATTTTCTTTCATAATAAATAATATGATGTGAAGTGCAGGGAAATAATGGGCAGCAAACTTCTTGATTGTCTCTTTTTGGTCCAACTTTCTCTTTCCAGAAACAGACAAAATTTGGCAATGTAACTAGGAAAAGAACTTATTTCTATTTTTTATGTAGGAAACATATTTTGCATGTAAAGATTAGAAGATGTCTATCTCCAAGATACTCAGTCCACAAGATCAGTGGTGCCCAATAACGCTTTGTTTTTGTGACCTTTATTTTGTAGAATAACATCTCACCACAGGTTAGTTTGTTGCCAAATCTGGAATTTTCTGAAAAAGTCTCCAAGTCAAAGTGATTAATTGAAGTTGGTCAGTGTTATGTGCTAAAATTATTGCTTGTATGTTAATTTGATTCCTACTTCTGGATAAAGTTGATGTTTTTAATTGTTACTTTAATGTTTTCTATAAATATGGACTACCATGAGCCATATGATCTTGGTGGTATAGAAATGAAATGAAATAATAAGCTGAGGAGAAGCACTCTCTATACCTAGTCATTTTTATTTCTTCTGACAAACATTCATTCCTCACTATCTAACACCTAACTACTTGCAGTTTACTAGCATGTCTTGAGTTTTCTTCATCTATTTTTCTAGTTTTAATAAACATTTTACCATGAAGTACATTTACTTGCTCTAGTTTTTTATCCTTTAAGTGTAACTTGTGAAAATTCAGGCCCATTTTTCTTGTCAAACAAAACTACTTTGTCTATGATACAATATTCTTTCAGATCCAACCAGCCTAGCAAGGTTTGGTCATACCAACAGTTTAAAAATACTTCTTCTATCTTTATATGAAAAGTACTTTTCCTGTGTAAAAATAAAAATAAGTTATTTTATTGGTTACTTGGTCAAATCTTGGATCTTTAACAGCTCATCCTGTCTCTTTAACTATTGGCATTTCAGAAACAAAAACAGACTTTAGGTCTAGTTATTCTGGGTCACCACCATGTCAATTTTCTAGCTCTTTTCAATTTATGTCAAAACTTTTTTGTTAGCTAAATACATTTTCTTTTTGGCAACCAAGTTGGTCTTGGAAGCAGAAGTTTTGTACTGATCATTTCAAAGAATTGTCATCCTCAAAATAATAAGGCAAAATCCAGATGTGAATTAAAGCAGCTTGCAAGACATTTTACAATACTCATCTGTTAGGGTCTATTCAGCTATTGAATTTGGAGACATAGAAATGCAGAGGTAAGATGACCTTAGAAATCATTGAGTATTCCCCCATTATAATAGCAAGAAACCCTGAGCTGCCCTGCATCTTAGCACTACAATATGCTCATCATTCTCAGCTAGTACTGCTGAATCGCTAGATAGTCTGTCCTAATGAGAAATCCAGCCCTCCATTTTGTTTTACATCTGAGAAACAAACTTCCTTCCCCATCCATATTCTTCATCTAAATATAGGAATGACCACATGCTTTTTTACACATGTTCATAAGCAGGTTGTCCTTGACTTACAACCATTCATTTTAGCAACCACAACAGCACTGAAAAAAGTGACTTACAACCAGTCTTCGCACTTAAGACTGTTACACAGTCCTATGATCAAAATTTGGTTGCTTGGCAACCAGCTTGTATTTGCTTAATGACCACATGATTTACTTAACAATTGCTTTGATTAACAATGGAAATTCTGGTCCCAAATGTGGTCATAAACCGAGGACTTCCTGTACTGAACAGCTTATATAGCCTAGTAGCAGATGGATATTTAGAACTGTAAGTTATATTTTTCCAAATAATCTGAATATAATCTCTGATTAAAACTTAAGAAAGATACCTCTTCTCCACCTTGGTGCTGGCTTGCATTGGGCTATTTGCCTAAAATAATTTACAAAAAAGCTATGTATGGTTTTAGTTAATTTACTTCTGACTTAAATCTACTGAACTCAACAGGACAAAAGGACACGTGGCAGCAAAATTTTGGATTATCGCCACTTCCAAAAATTCTACCAAGTCACCTTGTTCATGATGGGAAATGACTGTATCAGATGCTTTCTCTAACATATTTATATTTCATCTGTTTCCTCTACCTCTTCCTCTTCCTTTTTGGACAGTGGCCACAGCTGATTAGGGGACTGGAGGTTAAAACATATGAAGAACGATTGCAGGAACAGGCTATGTCTAGTTGAAAAGAAGGACTGGGGTGACATGATTGTAGTGTTCCAATATCTAAGGGGCTGCCATAAAGAAGAGAGGCAAAGCACCTAAAGGCAGGACATGAAGCAATGAATGGAAATTAATCAAGGAAAGAACCAACCTAGAACTAGGGAGAAATTTCCTGATAGTCAGAAGAAATAATCAGTGGAACAACTTGCTCCAAATGTTTGGAAATTGCACCCAAGTTACCTAGTACTATTGATAGATCTTTACTTTCTTTTGTCACACTCATTCTACTTCCATTTATAGTTCTTCGTATTTTGTGATTTTTCTCCAGTCATTTCTCTTCTATTGTGCTGTTTCCAGGTACTGCCACATCCATTATTCAAACTATTTTGGCTTTCTTATCAACAGTTGTTGAGTCTGGGGTGTTATGTGGTAGGTGTTTGCCTGTTTGAATTCTAAAATCCCAGAGTACTTCATTTTCTTCATTTTCTATTACTTTGCCTATGTTGTGATCCCACAGTTCTTGCCTGTGGCAAATGGCATTTCTTACAGATATACCAATGCAATCATTGTTACTACTTTGTCATGCTTTTGTTTGTAGTCAGTCTGTAGGAGCGTCTTGCAGCAGCTAACTAGGTGGTCTACTGTTTATTCATATTATTGTGTGTAATCCACAGTCAGATTTGCAATCTAATATTGGTGGAATTTTAACAGTTCAAGTCCTAACTAACCTAAGAATTATTAAAGTAGGCTTTAAGAATATAGGCAATTACAAGCAGGGCAAAGATTTCTTTGGGGGGGGGGAAATTAGGGTATTCAAGTCTGATAAATTCAATAATTCCAGATATTACGTATTATTATTCAGTTTCCAGTTGACAATGACAGCGAAATACTAATATTAATTAGTACCAATAATATGTAGTGTAACTAACTCTTAACTAACTTTAAAAGAATTGGACAAATTATATAGCTCATTGCAGCCTTTCTAAACCTACCTACTCAGCTGTGTCAGCTGAGTTAGGAGTCCCCTCCTGAGAAACATATATAATAGACCAGCCATTAGCCCCCCTCTGGAAGGGCGAAATGAATGGCATGCCCTTTGGAGGCATTTAGTCATTGGAAAGGAGGTGTTTCCTTTTCTCCCAGCCTGTCATTTGTAAAGCTCACACTCCTCCGCTACTTTCTGCCGAAATATTTGACCCTCCTTTGACAGAGGCCTTAGAATAGTTTTCCTATATCAGATGGTTCTACTTTCATATAATTATTTGTTCTGGAAACTCTTTGATCTCTACTTCCCTTGCAAACTGCAGCCAGTGGCACTTTGAACTCCTCAAAGTACCCATTTAAAGGGCCTGGTTACAAAAACCATAGTGCTTAATCCTAACAATAAGGTGTTAATTGGTCCCTTGGATATTCAAGCCATAGGCTTTTGTATTTGTTTACAGCATCTGGATTTCCTCCAGATCACTTTAAGTAGTGTTAGGGAGTGTTAGAGATAACAGTTCTTTTATGACACCTTAATTGCATTACTCTCCCTCTTGTGTTAAAATTGGGACTAAAAGAATACAAGCATAAGGGACTAATTCAGTCTGCTTCATGTAGGTGTCTTCTAGATGTGTTGGCTTTCAGTGGTTATATTCTCATCCAGGTGACATAAAGAAACAAGGAATTACCTTGCTTTATACAAGGATTCTTGCACAAACATTTCATTGGATATATCTTGGTAGCCAGCTCTTAGTGACATCATTGAAAATAAGAAGAAAACTCAAAAGATACACATTTTCAGTTAGTAATATCTTGGCTGGACAGACTATTAAGCTTTGTAATAACATAGAAAATTTAAGTGTTATCTCTTCAATGCTGTCATCATGACACAGAACTGCTATTCTGGTCAGTCTCTATTTAATTCTTTTTTGTTGTTGTTGTTGTTATTTCAGTAATGTCTTCTTGATTTCCTAGTGTATCTTATAGTTCTGGGATTAACAGATAGCCTGGCATCAAAACTCCAACTTTATTTAGCTTTTGAGATCAAGCAAAATCAGCTATGTGTTTTCTCTCATAATAGAGAAAGTCTGAGAGCTTGTAGACTAATGTATCAGGAAAAAATGGTTAAAGATTATAGCTACATGTAAAAAAGGTTGTTAGGTTTAAGATGTTGCAATCTTAATGGTGTAAAACAAGTTAATACTATATGATTATTTCATAAAAAGTACTCTCATTAGCATCTGAGGCAGTTCCTAGGACTCTCTAGAACAGGGGTCCCCAACCCCCAATCTGTGGACCGGTACCAGTCCGCAGCATGCCATCAACTGGTCCGCACAGACAAGCAAAGCCCATCTGCCTGATGCAGGCAGCACACAAAACCACATACCCTCTGGTCTGCAGAAAAAACTCTGCTCTAGAAAACATGACCCCTGAGCATTCCCTAATAAAATTGTTCATCTTTAAGATGCCACATTACTTCTTTTTGTTCAAGAAAATGGATGGCTCCAGGCTGTTTTCTATTTATTTTAAAAAAAATAGAAAAAAAATACCATTTTCCAAGATTAAATTGTGTGCAGCTCCATTTAACTCCAACACCTGTTGGTCAGAAGGTGATGAAGTGAAAGGCTGAGATTTTTCCCCGTGTGCTGATAAGGTTTATGGTTCACACAGTTCTCAGAACTAAATGTAAAGGTAAATGTCAGAGCAAATGCAGTTAGTTCTCACAGGCTTGTTTTGAATCGGTGCCTCCATTCCCTGGCTCCAATTTCTTCCCTTTTGATCTCCTGCCAGCAGATAAGTAAACAAGGTGATAGAGTGGTTTCTTTTAAGCTTTTTTTCCTGTTCTCTTTGGGACAGTTTTGTAAATTAATATCAGAATATTTCATGATGATATGCAGCCAACTTTTTTGATGGTTTGGAAGCAATTTATCACAAAAAATTAGAAGTTTTATTACCTAATTAAATACTACTAATACAATGAAATTCTATATACTCACAAAGGTCTTTCACGATGTGATCAGTAATATTGTAATTTTTACTTACTTTGATGTTTATTACTTTATTTCACATTCCCTCTTTCTCCCCCTCCCCAAGTTATGCTGGTAAAATAAAAAATCAGGTGTGGATCTTTGCCTAATTGGAAGTATACTTGTTGTGTACAACTCTTTTTATGTTTTTGTGGAAATTCTAAATCCTGGTCAATCCACCCAAAATGATAATATAATACAAATATTCCTACAGCTGCATTGTTGCTCTTTTTTGGATTTAATCCTCATCTTCTCTTACAGCCAAATAAGGTAATGATGAATTTCAGAATAGTAGAATGGATCTTAAAGCTTCAGCAGGAAGCTTACAGTTAAGTTTTAAATGGTCTCCAACTTCAAAAGAAAAAAAAAATCCTTCCAAATTTAGTTGCAGAACGAAAGCTGCTTTACATCTTTGGAGTGTAATTTACTTCAAGATTTCGCAAGTTGACACAATTATCCTTCTGACTAAGGCCCTGGAGTAGGATCCTCAAAGAACTGAAAACATTACTGCTCTATTCAGCCTATAGTAGGCTCATCTGGGGAAATTGATGGGAGAATTCTCACCAAAGCCTCTTATCAGCAGTTTCAATGAACACAATGGTTGGAGAGGAGACCTGCAAATACTGAACAGGACTGGGGGAAAAAATAGAATGTGTGCAATAGACATGGAGAAAATAGGAAAGTAAAAGATAATGGAATGCTAAGTTCTTTATGTGATGCAAACAGAGCAGAGATCACATACAGTGGCATCCACAGAGCCCTATAAGATTATTGGTATGAAATGAAACTACAGATACAGTTTATCCATGAACTAAGTCAGTGGTTCTCAACCTTTTTAATGCCGCAACCCCCAACCGGTTGTAAGTCGAGGACTCCTCAACTGGTCGTAAGTCGAGGACTACTCAACTGGTGCAGCACCGTTTGCAGAATGGGACTTTTGGCGGGCTCAGCAGGGCAGAGACAGCCTGGACAATTCCTATTGGCTTTTGAAAGCCAATAGAATTAGACTCTATTCAAGAGAGTCTAATTCTATTGGCTTTCAAAAGCCACTAGAATAAAAGGGAGTAGCACAGCTAAGGAAAAGTGGGAAAAAATGGCGGACTGCATTGCTTGGCGACCCTCGTGAAATGGTCGTTCGACCCCAAATGGGGTCCCGACCCACAGGTTGAGAATCACTGAACTAAGTGCTTCTCAACCTCAGCAATTTCAATATATCTGGATTTCAACTCCCAGAATTCCCCATAAGTCCAACCTTCTGAAGTTGAAAAATATTGGAGTTGAGAAAATGAAATAGGCATTAAAAGGCATCTTGTAAAACCAAAGAGAGGACTAGAAATGGCAGATGGATGATACGTGATACAAAAAAAGAAATGCAAAAAGGAGTGACAAATAAATGGGACCCAAGAAACTGGCGAAAAGAAAATCAGAAAAAAAGGTGGAGGTTCTCTGGAAAATGGCCCTATCCTAAATTGAATTATGTTCAGAAGCCTCATGTTCCCTTGCTTCTCACAGAAGCTGACATATTTATTTAAATTAAATTTAAAAATTCAAAGATGATCTTAGTTATCAACAACTAATGGAGGGCTCTTCTCAGTCTGATACTGCTAATTTCTGCTACTTCAATTCCATCAGTTACAGGCTGCAATAACTAGTGGTCACAGACACACATACAAACCTGGAACATAATATAACAGTATTTGCGGGAAACCAATTGCTCTTTTTTATTACTGAAACATAACCTGGCTGCTGTTTTGAGGGTGGGTAGGTTGTCTAATATATACTGATTATATAGTTCTAACTAATATGTTTTAATCAGCTATCGGCTATTGAGGACCCAATTCAACTCAAGAACATTTTAATAGTCACAAGCCTCCTCTCTCTGCAACTGATTTCTTCCTAAATTTAAAGTCAAATGTTCACTGCAAAACTCTCAAGTAGAATCTGTCATTTGAGAAGATTCAAACCTAAAAACAAGAACAAAATATGAAAATGAAAATAAGAACAATCTTTCTGATATGTTTCTCCAGCTACGATAAGTTATACTTATACTAACGTTTCTCATATTTTTATTGAGAAGTGTAAAGGGAAGTGTACAACAACTTCTAATTTTTGTCTAGACTTTCCAACAATTTTCTTTTCTTTAGCAGAAGGAAGTATGCACTGTTGAGAATAATGCAATTCTTTCGTTAGCTAGGCCTTTGAAAAGTTCCAGCTGGGGAATATTTTTATTGTTTTTATTTTAATACCCAGCACTACTGATTTTAACAGGGAAAAAAAATCTGGAAGCAGATGGACTCATGCCTGAATCATTTCCTGTAAAAAGTCTTTCAAAATTAACTCATTATCTCAATTGTAGTTTATAACTGTGGCAGGAATAGCCCACGGCACATATCTCTGCTTAAACGGTTCTCCTCTACCACTGAGGTCTTGCCCAATTCAGCTAATTGGTGTAACCCTCCCTTTTTGCACAATAATTAAATGTTTTAGAAGCAAAGGCAGCATCAATGTAAACCATTTCACTGCATTTCCTGTAGCTGTCAGAAATGAAGTCTTTTGACTCTGAAAGTTGTACTTTGGGAGTGCTTTTCTCCAAGTCTCCTCCCTTGGCTAGGGATGAAATCAGCACCATCCCGTTGGCATGAGAATGGATAAGACGCAGGAAATAAACCGGATGGAAATGTGAGATTGCACATAAATCAGAACCAGAACAGGAATAGGCAACTATCATTTCATACCAGCAGCAAAAACAATTTGAGTCTCCTCTGTTTGCCTGCTGGGCAAGGAAGATGACTAAGCAAGACAGGAAAGAAGGTTCAAAAAGAGGAAGGAAAGAAGAGAAGAGGTGGAGTCCTAATTATTTTTTGATTGATTACTGGATTAGAAAGTGGAGGGGAAAAGTTCAGAAAGTATAAAGAATGTTCACAACATGTGTATTTGTGATGAGTTGAGCCAAGATTTACTGATTTTTTTAGAATTCTTGAATCATTGAGTCATAATCAAGTTAGTTGATCGGTTAAATCAATTTGGTCTAGCGGTTAAGACACCAGGCTACAAAGCAGGAGACTATGACTACTTGGGTTCTTGCTATGTTGAAGATACATACATAGCAGTCCTTCCTCCTCTTTTCCCCACAACAACAACTCTTTTAGATATGTTGGCTGAGAGAAAGTCATTGGCCCAAAGTCACCCAGCTGGTATTCACATCTAAAGTGGGAGTAGAACCCACAATCTCCTTGGTTTTCCAGTCTGGTGCCTTAACCACTTGTAAGCAAAGTTTGGCCCAGCGATATAGAGAGTCTGATGCATGGATACAGAGAGAAACTGGGTATAACTAGTCTAGAGAAAGGAAGGACTAGGGGTGACATGATAGCAATATTTAAGGGGCTGCCACAAAGAAGAAGGGGTCAACTTATTTTACAAAGTACCAGAAGGCAAGACAAAAAATAATGGATAAAAATGAATCAAGGAGAAAAGCAACTTGGAATTAAGGAGAAACTTCCTAACAGTGAGAACAATTAACCAGAGGAACTGCTTGTCTTCAGAGGTTGTAGGTGCTTCATTACTGGAGGTTTTTAAGAAAAGACTGGACAGTCATTTGTCTCAAATTGTATAGGATCTCTTGCTTGAGCAGGGGGTTGGACTAGAACAGGGTGTCAAACTTGCAATATCACATGACATATCGTGACGTATTGCTACTTTTTTTCCATTGCCAGCAATGGGATGGGCGCAGTTTCAGCATGACGCATGGCCGATGGGCCGGCAGTTTGACACCCCTGGACTAGAAGATCTCCAAGGTCCCTTCCAGCTCTATTCTGATTGATTGATTGAATCCTCAAGACCCTTGTGCAATCCTTTGGTTTATAAGTAATTACCCTTGACTAGTACAGAGTTATCATTCAACATCACTTTTTTCTGTCTTAAGATTATCCACAGATTGTAGGTTTAGAACAGACATGTCAAATTCATGACATCACGTGACATCACGCAACGTATCGGGACGGTTTTGCCATTGCCGGCAATGGGGTGGGCGTGGCTTCTGGATGACGCATCCAGCCCGTGGGCCGGCAGTTTGACACCCCTGGTTTAGAATCAGGGCAGCAGAAGCAAACTCCTTTCTATTTCCACACACCTGATGAGACCATGATTTCATTCCTAATATATTAGGAATGTAGAAGCAGAAATTGTTAAATGATGGTTGGGATAATTGCAGCTGGGAGGAGCTCAAGAGCAATGTTACAAACTGAAATAATACACATGCTATCTGAAGAGTACACACACATTCCATATATGCACAAGACAATGAAGTCCAGGATCTAAAATTATCTAGCTTTACCACCAGTTTGACCACTAGAGTTTTAAAATAATAAGGAATCACTCTATTGTGGAGATAAACTCCTTCAGAAGTAACTGGTGTTCAGAGGATGCCTTTGGTATTTTAATCTCATTTCATGGATGCTGCTGACTGACAGTCCTGAAAGGGTGTGAATCTTCCCAGGAAAGTTACCAGCGGGAGAGAAAAGAAACGTTGTTGAAACGACTACACACAATAGACCATCCAAGAGAGAGGCAACAAAATTTAGGAATGATCAAAGAATAGGAGGACATCAGTCTAGTGCCAAGCCCTCTCAATAAAAATCAGAGTATTGTGTAAGGTCCATGACTAAATTAAGCAAATACTAAACTAAAAATAACAGAAGGAAAACCCAGAAAAACTTTAAAGATAAGGATATAATGAAAGCAGGTGATATTTGTTTGAAATAAAAATCCAAACATCTATATACAAGTAGCAATATCAGTGAAAGGAGACATTTTTAAAAGACTTCCTTTTGCTCTGCTGCTGTGTTCTAAAATGTTTCCCAAAGAAAACTAGGTAAATCAGTAGAGTTAGTTAGTTAAAGCAAAATTGTTTTAAAAGCGAAAGAATTACCCTTATGGGTTATTAGTCCTAGCAGACAATCATTTACATATAAGCCAGCAATGTGCTGCAGCTGCCAAAAAAGCCAACACAGTGCTAGGCTGCATTAACAGAGGGATAGAATCAAGATCATGTGAAGTATTAATACCACTTTACAATGCCTTGGTAAGGCCACACTTGGAATACTGCATCCAGTTTTGGTCAACACAATGTAAAAAAAGATGTTGAGACTCTAGAAAGAGTACAGAGAAGAGCAACAAAGATGATTAGGGGACTGGAGGCTAAAACATATAAAGAGCGATTGCTGGAACTGGGCATGTCTAGTTTAATGAAGAGAAGGATGAGGGGTGACATGATAGCAGTGTTCCAATATCTCAGGGGCTGCCACATAGAAGAGGGAATCAAGCTATTCTCCAAAGCACCTGAAGGCAGGACAAGAAGCAACGGACAGAAACTAACCAAAGAGAGAAGCAACCTAGAACTAAGGAGAAACTTCCTGACAGTTAGAACAATTAACCAGTGGAACAACCTACCTCCAGAAGCGGTGAATGCTCCAACACTGGAAGTTTTAAAGAAGAGACTGGAAAGCCATTTGTCTGAAATGGTATAGGGTTTGTTGCCTGAGCAGGGGCTTGGACTAGATATTTCTAAGGTCCCTTCCAACATCATCGTCGTCGTCATCATCATCACCATCATCATCATCATTATTATTATTAAACTGTTGCATAAAATGAATCATCACTGCATCTAGTCAATAGCAGCTTTCAGATATTCACACCTTTCAGGCATGTCTCTTGATGAAATTGCAAAAATTGGGACATCTACAAAATGTCAGCAGAATAGAGCATTCTACCTCTGCTGCAACTAGTAGTCATCCAAATTTTTGCCACACAATTCTGGTAGCCATAGTGAATACTGTAGCTCATGTGCAAATTATCAGTTGATATTGCAGTCATCTCTAGGACTAGCCAATCATCTCTAGGACTAGCAGTAGTAGGCAATCTGCTTATCCCAAGTCAATAATGAGTTAGTTGCAGTTCAGCAATATTTGGACAACTACAGGTTTTCCATCCTGCTGTGGTTCAAATGGTTCCATACTGCCAAAATGTCAGGGTCCACATCAAAGGAGGATTCAAAAAATAATCATAACTTGATATTATACCTATATATCAATTTTCCATCAATGAACTATTGGAAAGGCACAGCTGCAAGGCCTAAGATACATTTCATTAGTGGTATTTATTTATTGTTCAGATTTAATAGCTTGCCAATTAACACCACTAAAGCACCCCACTTCATCCAACTTAAATATAAAGTAACAACATTTCACTAAAACAATGCAAGAAGTGCAATACAATATTAACTCTTTATATTCCTTTTGTTCATTGTTATATTTTAATATTACTCATTCATACTTCAGAAAGTTCATACATAAAAGCTTCTACTGAACTTGTTTCATTTTAAAACTTATACTTTAAAGAGAAGTTTGCTGAGGATGAGTTCCAGCACAAGTCTGAAAACTCAAAAGACTAAACCTCTGGTCCCCGTGACCGATCCAGATTGGATCCTGCAACTTAAAACATCTAGATGGTGAATATACTTGTGATGCTAGAGAAAGACCTGTTACAGGTTGGTGCAAAAGAGATTTTATTTACAAGAAGTCAATAAGAAAGTGAAATCAAATACGGTAGCAAAGCAATCCGTCAAGGAAAACCGGTTCACTTTGTAGTAGGCTTCAATTTAAAACATGTAATTCAACAGTTTGTAGAATAAAAAACGGCACTTTCATTTTGTCTCTTCTTTGTGCAATAGCTACATGGAATCCAGTGTCAGACATCTAACATCTAATCAGAAAAGTAACTGAGTAAAATGGCAAAGGCTATAGAAGCAGAGAATGAAATACCATTAAAATCAACAGGTCCAAACCAGTTATTATTATGATTTAATCCCATGGAAAATATAACCATTGTTATATAAATGAAGTTTATAAGAAATTGCACATTTTTCAGATAGAAAATAGCACCCCATGAACAAGAAAGAAATATACACTGGCTGTTTTTTAAAAATAATAGTGTAGAATATTCTTTTTCTGACTGAAATGAGTAAAGGAAGCAAAATCTGGCTCAGTAAGTAATGGAAGCCTGTTGCTCTTAAAAATCCAACCTTCTTTCAAACAGCTGTGTCTCACTGCCAAGAAAAAAATGAAAGCCACTCTCCTTTTTTTCTGACATAATAAGAACTCAGCAACCTGCTGGCTTTAAGAAGCCTTACTTTCCTATATCATAATATAAATAACACTACATGTTCATCTCAGCAACAATTATTTGATATAATGTGATTATCTGTGTTTCCCCAAAAATAAGACTGGGTTTTATCTTTCTTTTTTTTTTTTCCTCCAAAAGAGGCACCAAGTCTTATTTTCAGGGGGTGTCTTTTATACTCACTTCTGGCACTGACAGCCCTGCCAGAGCAGCTGCATTCTGCAGCTGCATTCCAGTCTGCATTTTGCAGTCAGGCCTTTCCGGAAGGCCTCTGCAGCCAAGTACTAAGCTATGGATTCAATCTATAGCTCAGACCTCAGCTGCAGAGGTCTTGTAGAACCGAGCTATGGATTGAATCCATAACTCGGTTCTTGGCTGCACGGGCCTTCCAGAAAGGCCTCTGACTGTGAAATGCAGACCTGGCTGCAGAAGATGCTACAGAAAAAGTGGGCTGGCAAGGAGATGCCTGGCTGCAAGGTAAGTGGGTGCGGGGTGGATGGAACAGCTCCACACCCCCATCCCCATCCTAGCTTGATTTTTAGTGTGTGCCTCGCCCCAAAACTAGGGTTTATTTTGGGGGTAGGGCTTATATTAGGCCCACCTCCCAAAATCAAGCTAGGGCTTATTTTCGGGAAAACACAATAGATTGACAAATGGGCTCATTAAAGCAAAAAACATTATTTCTCTGGCTTCACCTCTGAAAACAAGAACTTGTGTGTGTGTGTGTGTGTGTGTGTGTGTCCATATGCATACATTTTTTGTTCCCAGGCATGGAACTAGAATATTGGTATGGGAGCTGGGATAGGGAGCTTCCAAGAAATGGGAAAGAGGGTTGTTTTCTCCCAAATAGTTCACAGTCCCCCATCTACTTGATCGGAAAATATTACTGATTACGGACCATTTACTCCAGCCAGACATGATATTTTTAAAAAAAAACCTGCTGAAGTATGTTAGTTTACACAAAGTTATAGTTACTTTTGTTTCTTGTAGTAAGAATATTTGTCTGGCTCCATTTCCACATAGTTGCACTCCAGTCCACCCACACAGAGTTGGACATCCATGCAATTTTCTTAGCAACAGGGCCCTTTCTGGACAGAGAGAGAGAGATATTATTTCTCAGTCAGCAGAAGCCATGAACTTCCTGAATGATTCCCTGAATACTAACTGGTCTGAGCTTGATTAGCTTCCAAGATCAGCCACATTGCACCGATCAATAAGTAGGCTTCCTAATCCATCACCCTTGCCTTCCGTCTTTCCAGGGTATCAATCACTTAATGGGGAGCTATTTTTATTTGAAATGCACATCTCTAAATCCTTATGCATATATGAGCTTGAACTCATGGAGCAGAGACAGATATTGTGCCTTTCATATTTCAGATAATAGTTCCTCCAATCCACTGACACTGGTTTTAGGGAGTTTGGTTGATATGTATTTAAGTTTAAATCATCTGCTTGGCCCTTTTATTCCTCACATTATTGTACTCTCACAAGCTAATAATCTCCATAACATTGGTGATAGAGTAAGCTAAATAAGGTAAAAGGTCTCTTTCTTCATAGAGGAACAGGCAACAGTTGAGGTGGTTTGTATCAGATAATACTAAATGCATGTTTCCTTACGCTCGTAGAGGAGTAAAAGTTGCTCTTGCAGTATTAGTGACCTACTTATACAACAGAAAACTGTCAAGAAGAATTAAATACAAAGCAGCCTGACATTTTCCCATGAAATTGAAGTAAGAATGATATTTGGATCTTCATGGCCAACTACAGCTAATTGATTTTCTGAATTTAATACTGAATTTAATTTTTTTCAATCAGATTTATTCATAAGACCATTTACACTTGTGTGCTATTTATAACGGTGGCATTTTTGTCTTGGATTTTCATAGTTTCCACAATTTGCAGATGAGATTTCCATGTAGATTCTTTAAATCCGTCTCCCTAGTGTGGCATCAGCAGATATGTTGGAAATACGAGTTTCAAAAATCACAGCTGCTATAAACCATAATTGTACTGCATTAAAATGTGCTGGTTTTTCTAGCTATTTACCATATTAGGCAGAATGCAAGCTGTGATATTGAATTATATTTTCCTGGACCACAGTATATTTTTTTCAGGAAAATTCATCTTGAGCACTTCTAGTTTGGCACTAAATTAGAAGCAGAAACATGTCCATATGGACACAGGCCAAATGGAATGGGCATATTTATTTAAAGCATTTAAACTCTTACTCTTGAGCCTGCAAGGTATCGGAGTTGGCTTTCATAATAATGATGATAATTATAACAACAGCAACAATGACAATAAACAAGAAGTTCTGATCTCAGAGTTATAGCCTAAAAGTCAGAGCCTAGAAGGAAAAAGAAATAGATGAGAAAAAAGAAAACTGGAACACTCAAGCATCATATCTTAATGTTTCTGAATTCCAGTATTGTAATGGGCAAACATCTAAAGGATACCTAATGACATACTCGCCCTAGAGCAGGGGTATCAAACTGCCCACAGGCCGGATGTGTCATGGCGAAACCACGTCCACCCCATTGCCGGCAATGGAAATATAATATTAAAAATGCGAATCCTGGGCATCATAATACAAATTAAAAGAAAAGCGAACACCAAGATAAAATAACCCAGACCGTTTAATGCAAACAAGCCTGTAGATAAAAAGTCACTAAGCTTTCATCTGCCAAACTGCTGACATCGTCAGAGTTGGAATAAAAGGAGATCTGGGAGCCGATTTATGTAACCGCCTGCCTCTGTGCCCGGCTTCTTGAGCGCGTCACGGGCCCATTAACTATGCTTGATCATAATGCGTCAAGTTGCTCCGCATCTGGCAACTTGCCCATGGCCCCGATGGTTGTTTTCCGATCCTGAATTGGCCACATGGATAGGGGTTTCTGAGGCCTCGGCACAGCTGTTGGCCCCCTATAATGTGATCACTGGCCATAAGCCTGAACAGACTCTAAGAACCAAGATCATGCACCCTAAGGAACCGCTCCCCAATGACCAAAGATCGTCTGTAGTTTACAGAATCAATTGTAAGAACTATGCATGTAACTATGTTGGAGAGACAACTAAAAGACTCAGGACTAGGGTCCACGAACATGACTTGGCAATTAAAAGGCAAGAGCAGCGCTCACAAGTGTGGGCCCACATGGCCAGCTTTGGCCATATGTTCGATCTGGCCAACACAGAGGCTATATCTTGTGAGACCACCAATGGTAGGCACTTACTCAAAGAAGACTGGATCTCCGATGAGAACTCCATTAACCGGCATATAGACCTCCTACTGGCTTACCAGACCCTCAGAAGATGGGAGGGACAGTGTGGCGATTCACGGAGACATTTAGCATGCCCTTTGCAGGATAGGGGTGATAGAGGCATAAACGAGGCAGTGGCAATCCTCAGAGAAGGCAAAAGGGGAGGGCGATCAGGAATGGGACAGGCCTTCATGTAATTGGAGTGACAGGGCTGCAGATGAGGTGGCTATGACTTCCATGGGAGGAGGTGACAGACCAACGGCGTGCCACGGCCGTAAGCTGGATACAGATGCGCAGAGATGATTTGGAATGGGAGGGAGGGGGGAAGAGGCAGGAAGCAGGAATGCCTTAACAGCTGTTCCTCACAGGACTGGGGCAAGAGGATTACGGCTGAGACAACAGCGCTTTGGGGGTGGGGGAGGATGATGGCCCGATGGTATACCTGAATTGCAGTTTGAGTAATAACACCCAGGATTGCTTTAAAATGGGAGGGGAGGGAGACGAAGCACAGATACGGCTAGACAGCTGCCCCCAGGGTGCTTGTACGTGCACCAGAAGAGCGATTCAGGATCGGAAGTCAATCATCGGGGCCATGGGCAAGTTGCCAGGTGCGGAGCAACTCAATGCATTATGGTCAAGCATAGTTAATGGGCCCATGATGCACTCGAGAAGCCGGGCACAGAGGCAGGCGGTTACATAAATCGGCTCCCAGATCTTTTATTCCAACTCTGACGACATCACACACACATACATACATACATACATACATATACATACATATATATATACATATACATACATATACATATATGTGTGTGTGTGCGTTATATATGTGTACACTTTTGAGAGCAGGCAACAATTTCATTTTTAATGTGTGCCAGTGTGCCCACAGTAAAAATGACAATAAAAATTATCTTATTTTATCTTATCTTTTTATGTACATCAAAAATATCATTTTGTACATGTACAATGGCAATGTCCATTGGAGCTGGGTAACTATAATAAATTTGGATAAACAAACAAATAAATAAGAGATGATGGGGAAAAATATGTTGCTAGGGCAGGTGGTTCCATGACTATATGGAAATTGAGAAAGTCCCAGATTTTCTTTTTCAATTTGGTTACAACAGTCACAAGTTTTGTTCGCATATTAAGACCCTATTGCAATGATATATCTATGCATATGCCTGCATTTTCTTACACTGTGGAACAGATTGTAAAGATAGGACTCTAGCATTCTCTAATTGCAGGAGCCAAGTATGTTTCATTTTTTAGAAAATATGTGTAAGATAATGGAAAAAATTATGTTCTTTCAACAATGAGTAGTATATAGACATTTAATACAATATCAGTAGAACAATGTTTTCAGGAAGAGACCTAAATATGGGAAATATTTTTAGAAATATTATCAAACAGCTTTATGTAGCTTTTTGTACATTTTAAAGCTCGGGATGCCCTTGAGGTTTTGCAATAGGGAACATGTAATCATAAATAAGCCATGGTGAATTTGTAACATTCCTAATGAACAGTCAGTAAACTTCTTTCTCTAGGTATCAGATAAACTGAAACAAAGCCAAAATCCTAAATTTTGTTTATGCTTACTTTTTCTTCTTGCATGACTATATTTACATTTTTAATCAATTCACAGGTTCCCAATTAATAGAAAAAATGAGTCAAATTCATTGCTTATATGTTAACAAGTAATCCTTAGTATTATTTTCATTAAAAAGACAAGAACCATTTGAACCAATTAATTGTATTTATATTTGTTGTAAAGGAAATCGGAAACTTCTATTACTTTTAATTCTTTCTGCACTTTTTTCTATTCTTATTTTCTTTATTTTCTATTAGTCGTATTAGTTTTTATAGTCTCTTTAAAACCTGCAATAAAATTTATAAAAAAAAAACAATCTCAACACTTGCTTTTAATGGATATTCACAGAGGAATGTAGGAAAGCGATATGTGATGGAAAAGGCGAAGTTGAGACACAAGAACACGATGCTGGCATCTGTGTTTTAACTTTGGCTTTTCCATTTGCTATTATCTGATCAGGGACACTGAGCAGAAGTTTCTTTCCTTTTGGGAATAATCTTCTGCACATAGCAGCTTTTACTAATATTTCATGAGAAGGAAAAGCATATTTCACAAACATTGCCACCAAATAATGGGAGAACACAGGAAATAGGAACTACATTTCTAAAACTTCATGGAGAGGGTAGGGCTTCCCCCCCTCCCCCAGAATTATACAGAATTCAGACTAAAGATAGGGCAGACCCAAGGTCTAGTTATATCCCTGCTACAAAAAATAGCTATGCCTATTTATCAACCGATAGTCTTATACTTCATTACTATTACTATTAATAGCATTATTAATAATATATCACTTCAATCTGAAATACTCCAAACAGTACACAATTAGAGCAGCAATATATAATACATAAAATAAATTCATTCAATGAAACCATTTTGCATAAAAATAAGCACATTTTGAATTGAGATCAATCAATCTTTGAATGCTTTCCAAAGAAGCCAGATTGTAACAAGACTTCCTCTTTGTATTGGTCCAATTTTAGGATATGTGCTGCCTAAACGAGCACATCACAAGACTTCCATAGGCCACAATACC
This sequence comes from Crotalus tigris, assembly GCF_016545835.1. Classification (NCBI taxonomy): domain Eukaryota; kingdom Metazoa; phylum Chordata; class Lepidosauria; order Squamata; family Viperidae; genus Crotalus; species Crotalus tigris. The sequence goes on from NW_024097122.1 coordinate 94,184, forward strand.
TAGAAGTATGTTCTCATCAAATCTGGTGTAATGACAAATTCAAGACATAAATTACCTAGTTTGTGAGTATCATATTAATTAATTATATTAATTAATTTATTATTTTTTCTTTTCTTGTTTAAATTGTAATCATTTCTTAATTTGCACTGAGATAGAGATAGGGATATATAAACATTCACAAATTTTATGCAGATATAACTATATCCTCAACTTTGTTAAAATGGCTTGTGCCTATAACTGTCTTTTGTTTTCTTTAAAATACAATTACTATCAAAATAGTTTGGGGTAATCCTAGCTGGAGAAAGGAAATAGTTACATGATGCCAATACAGGAAACTGATTTTCTCTGATATAGATTGGGACATACGATGACGCAGCTGAACAAAGCTTGGTAATGTATTATTCTTTCATATCAACTCATCATTCACATTATAAGCATCTGTAATAGCTATAAAGTGGCAAATTTAATTTGAAGATGAGGATTCCCTTTGTAGAGGATAGCCAAAATTTATTCTTCAGGCAGTTACAAGCTTTAGAAAGGACCATGTGTATTTGTCTCTAAAGTGCCAAAATCTCTTTCTTGTTTTAATCTTAAAGAGGAATATTAGAAAGCACTTTGCAGATAAATAGAAAGACAGAAACAAAAGAGTACAGGATACATGGAGGCATTGGGGAACAAAGAAGAAAAGTTTTATGCACAATATAGCAAAAAAGTGGCAACAGATGGCTGACCTTGGCTGATCTCAGAAAATGTTAAGAACATTGGACCTGGTTAATACTTTCATGGGAATTCATCAGGAAACAGATTGAAATTTAAAAAAAAAACCTCACTTTTAGCAGACACTATTGGATACAAAACAGAGGACTCTGTAGCAATAAAGAATATAAAATATGGACATTTCCTGACAGCTAGCACAAAATAAAGAGTGGACATAAATTCACAATTATTTTATCTGCAGTATTATTTTTTATTATTTTTTGTCAATCCCTATGCCAGATCTACATAACATAACGGGTTCACCAAGCTTTTTTTGAATGCCATCAAACATCACTGGTAACAGAATAACAGAGTTGAAAGGGGCCTTGGAGGTCTTTTAGTGCAACCCTCTCCTCAAGCAGGAGACTACCATTTCAGACAAATGGTTTTCTGAAAGGGCCAGGAAGAATCCACCACTGTCCTGAAAAACACACTGGTGACCTTCTCCATGTAATGAGATATAAGAATGACCTTGGGAGACAGGAGGAAGATCCACAACCAGGGGAGATATCTCAACCCAGAGAAGGAATGGAGACAGATAAAGCATCTGAGACCCTCCCTAGATCTTCTGGAAAGTAAATGCTTTCAGGCTTGCACAATTCTGTTACTTTACAATAAAGATGTTGTTTGTACTCATGATTTTGGTTTCTCATATAGACTACCTTGAAGGGCTGACACTCCAACATCCCACCCAACACTGTCAACTCCATTGTTGCTGCCACACTACTAATTCCTGAAAAACTGATTGACCCCCCAGCTCTTTCTTTGTGGCCCACTATTATTTTCATTATCGGTTTCTCTTCTGTGAATTCATACTACAACTTACAATAATAAACTCATACTTTTTTAGGCTACAGTTCTCAGTACGATGGCTTGGAAAAGATTATGTAAAACATATAATATACTGGCTTGCTTGCTTCCTATGATATTCAAAATGTCATTGTAACATTCAAAGACATCTGCTTCAAAAAAATTAGGTGGAATAGAGGCATAGGCTATCTACACGAGATCTCATGTTTGGTCAATCCCTTCCTATCTAAATTCATCTCCTTTGTTTAAATTTTTTTTAAATCTGAAAGTGAATTCCCCCCACTGTCTTTCATAAAACCAGTTTCATCTCGAATAATGGCTGCTTGTGCAACTCAAGGACTTCACAGCATCTCTGTACTTTTAATTAAGGCTCAATTGAAAAAAGATATTTAACCAGCATTCATCATCAAATTTAAATCTTGTTCCAGTAATTAAAAGGATTTTCTTAATCTAGTTCTTAGTGTTAGGAGTTCTTTCAGTCAGTTAATTAAAGACTGTTTCTTAAGCTTTTCAGTCAAAGAAAAACAAAAGCAAAGAGATTAAAAAGTGTCACAGAAAAAAGTACTGAAATTATTGCTTGGTCTCTTTAATTAAAAGCAATGGGCCTAATTTATTACAAATGGCATACACATTCATGTTTCAAAATGTTTTTAAACCACTTTGGTATACTTAAAGGAAGAAACAACAAGCTCTCCAGCTGTTGCGCAGATTTAACATTTATAAAACTGAAGTAAATAGCATGTTTTCCCCTTTTCATCTGTTTTGATGTGGTAGGTTGTGTATAAGAGATGGACATTGTAAAGATTACCGTAGTTTTTTTCCCACTCTTAAAATGATTAGAGAGTCTCAGATTTAGAATATTTTGAATAATAGGTCCTTTCTAAATGACTTCAGAATAGAAGAAAGAGTTGGGGAATGAAAGAGACTGTTTCCAACAGCAGCGTTTCCTGATGGTATTGCTACTACCATCAGATCTAATAGGACCTTAAGGTACCCGTTTCACCTCTTAAGCCCCAAATTCTCCAAAAGTCTGGAGCACAACTATTAGACCTATTTCAAATTCCCAAAGAGCCATAAAAGTGGTACTAAACAGAATACAAATGGTCTACAGGTTACCATGGAATTAGAGGAGCTGCATGATTCTCTCTGTCCCCTTCCAGCTTAATCATTAATTCTAATGTTAATGCTATTACATCCTGCAGAAAAAAGCCTTACAGAACAAAGACCTCCTCACCAGCAAGAGGGCAGCTGCAACTAGCAAGACACCCTGCAGCAAGAAAAATGAAGGAGCATTTCTTCTCCCATTCTTTTTAACTGCCACCCATTTATACTTCCTTCTATTCAACCTCATAATTTAAATTATATCTTCTTCAGTTCCTCTTTGTCCTTGAAACTGTAGATGCATTATTGAGTTTCAGAGATCTCAGCAATGTCTAGCATGAACTACAAGATTTAAAAGCATTCCTGGCAATTCCTCCAACCTCATCAAAGTTCAAATATTGACGTAGAAGATACAGATTCAGATCTCTGTCTAATCTATACATTCATTGTTAATAACCATGTTAAAAGCAACTTACAAACCATTATATTACAAACAACAATGTTCAATAAAAACTCTCTTTAAAATAAACCTGATATTTAAAAATATAAAATATCAAAAAATACTTTAGTACAAGCCATCAGTAAGAAAACAGAGGGCATAAAAGTATAAATAAATGAAAAGCCTTGGTATGGAGATAAACCTTAAACTTAAGACCACAAAGCTGATAAGGCTTGGTACCAGCTGCATCCCAACAGGAAGTGAATTCCAAAACCAGGTGTTTCTATGAAGCAGGTCTCTTGAGGTCCCTCTCAAGCAGATCCTTGGCAAATATTGTATAGCAGGCCGCTTTCAATCGACTATATTTTATTTCATCAGTAAAATAATGTTTTCCAAATGCAAATAATAATTAAAATATTCAGCCTAGTTCAAAACTAAAAAAATTCAGCATCAGTTATTACTCAAGTCATGTCCATCCAGCAACAACCCAACAGCAGAACAAATATTGGGCCCTATCTTAAAAAAATGAAATTCAATGGTGAGAAAAATAAGATTCTACATTTAGGCAAGAAAAGTATAATGTAGAGGTATATAATAGATGGTACCTGGCTTAATAGTAGTAACTATGAGAGGGATCATGGAGTCCTAGTGGTCAATCACTTAAATATGAGCCAGCAGTGTGCTACAGCTGCCATAAAAGCCAATGTACTCCTAGGCTGCATTAACAGAGGGGTAAACCAAGATCCCGTGAAGTGTTAATACTACTTTATAATACCTTGGTAAGACCACATCTGGAATATTGCATTCAGTTTTGGTCACCACGATATAAAATAAATGTTGAGGTACTAGAAAGAGTGCAGAGAAGGGTTACAAAGATGATTAAGGGACTGGAAGCTAAAACATATGGGGAATGATGGCAGGAATTGGGTGTGTAAGTTTAATTAAAGGACTAGGGGTGACATGATAGCAGTGTCCCAATATCTAAGAGGCTGCTACAAAGAACAGGGCTTCACTCTATTCTCCAAAGCACTTGAAGGTAGGACAAGAAGCAATGGATGAAAACAAATCAACAAGAGAACCGACCTAAAACTAAAGAGAAATTCCCTTACAGTGGAATGACTGTAATTGTCATTCAGAAATTGTGGGTGCTTCAACACTGCAAAAGATTTAAGAAGAGATTTGTCTGTAACAATACAGAGTTTCCTGCTTAAGCAGGAAGTTGGATTAGAAGACCTCCAAGGTCTCTTCCAACCCTGTTACTCTGTTATTCTGTTATTCTATTCTATTCTGTTATTCTATTTGAGATTCCCCTAAAGATCTAGCCACTTTGGTGTAGTGGTTAAGGTAACAGGCTAGAAACCAGGAGACTGTGAATTCTAGTCCCAACTTAGGCACAAAGACAGCTGAGTGACCTTTGGCCAATTACTCTCTCTCAGCCCTAGGAAGCAGGCAATGGCAAACCCCTTCTGAAAAACCTTGCCAAGAAAATTGCAGGGGGCTTGTCCAGGAATCAAGTGACCCAAGTCATCAAACCCCCCCCTCTCCCTGCAAAAAGGCCTAACAGAACAGGACCCGATGCTATTCCTGAGATAGTACATTCTGCTTTATATGCCTCACCCATGGGAAAATATATTTGTTCATTAATATTCCTTTACATTCTGAACATATTGTTTTATCCTAAAAACTAATTTTCATTTTAGATTGCCGTTCCTTCTAATAGGATGAAAATCCTAACGTCACTCCCAAGGTTTTCTTCATCCTCATCCCTAGTTAGAGACACTTTAAAGTCCTAGATCAGTGGTTCTCAACCTGTGGGTCGGGACCCCATTTGGGGTTGAACGACCATTTCACGGGGGTCGCCAAACAACACAGTCCACCATTTTTTTCCCCTTTTCCTTAGCTGTGCTACTCCCTTTTATTCTATTGGCTTTTGAAAGCCAATAGAATAGACTCTCTTGAATAGAGTCTAATTCTATTGGCTTTCAAAAGCCAATAGGAATTGTCCAGGCTGTCTCTGCCCTGCTGAGCCCACCAAAAGTCCCATTTTGCAAACGGTGCTGCACCAGTTGAGTAGTCCTCGACTTACGATCAGTTGAGTATTCCTCGACTTACGACCAGTTGGGGTCACGGCATTAAAAAGGTTGACAACCACTGCCCTAGATGACACAGGGCCAAGTTATCTGCAAGACCACCTTCCCCTAAGGTTCTACCCATCCTACCAAGTCAGATATGGTGGGTGAGCTCCTAAGTCTTTCCCCCCGTATATTGCCATCTTATGTGAGCTAGGAAGTGGCTCGTTTCCATGGCATTCCCTGCCTTATGGAACACTCTGCCCCCTTTAGTTTGGCAGGCCTCTACCCTCTTAGCCTTCTTTAAAGCTTTGAAGACTTGGATTTTCCCCAAGCAATGAGATAAGGTTGGATAATGGCACAATAGAAGGGTGAATTGGCACCAGGTCTTTGTTGTATCTAATGCTTTAATCTGTTTAGTTTTATAGTTTAAATATGTTTGTATAAGTTGTTTTAACTTTTGATTGGGACCTGCCCACAGTTGGTTAGAAAATGGATGGCTATATTAATGTTTTAAATAAATACCAGGAAGTAGTAACACCTGCCTCCTCTTGTATGAGCTTAGAAGCTAAGCAGTCGTGATTAGTATGTGGATGGGAAAATGCAAGAGCAGTCACTAAACTGGGAAGTTGAAAATGATAGCCTAGCAGGACCATTGCCAAGAAAACAGGAAGGATGTATGCGTGTAATTAAAAAAAAATAACACTGAACTTGAGAGCAACTTTATCTTTTTTAGGTACTTTAGAGATTAGCTTCTATCATGATTGTCTGCAAGGAGTCAAAGAGGACAATGACAAAACATCACCAGGTGACTTAAGTACTTGTATTTGATGATAGGATGCAAATACAAAAGGTTGGCTTTTCATCATTTCATCCATTGCAGTTTCTAGTGGACATCTATGGCTATTTGTTCAAATTGACAAACAGAGCGAGAGTTGGGGCAGAGGTGCAAGCCCCAATTAGCAAAAAGAACCCATAAACACAAAAGAAAATACAACAGAACTAGCTATATACTGAAGTAAGTAAAACAATGCTTCGCCATCTGAAGAGAAGCTATTCCTATAAAACCATCAGGGGCAGAGTCTAAAGAAACACCACTTTAGACAATGCTGGGTTGCATGAACTAATGATCTGACTCAGTACTACTTCACATGCTGTTTCAGTCACATTGTAGCTGCCTGTTCAGCCATGGGAATGCCAATGAGCACAAAAAGTTGATCTGTCCAAACGGCTTCTCTCTTTGATTTCAGCACCTCTCTGGGCATGCATTCTTCTTGTGCAGATGGAAAAAGAATTCCTGCATTGCATTAAGGCCAGCACAGAGAGCAGCTTATATGAATATTAAAATTTATAAGGAATTATAGAATACAGGTAATCCTCAATGTACAACCGTAATTGGACTGGAATTTCTGTCGCTAAGTAATGCAGTTGTTTAGTGAGTCATCACATGACTACACCCATTTTTATCACCTTTTTTGCTGCAATTGTTAAGCAAATCATATGAATCTTTTCCTCCATTGACTTTGCTTATTGAAAGCCAGTGGGGAAGGTAGGAAATGACAATCATGTGATCCCAGGATGCTGCAACCGACATAAATATATGCCGATTGCCAAGCTCCAAATTGTGATCATATGACCACATGGCCACTGTGACGATTATAAGTGTGAGGACCAGTCATAGGTCACTTTTTTCAGCATTGTCATAACTTCAAAAAGTTGCTAAACAAATGGTCATGTCAAGGACTACTTCACGGGGTGTATTAGAGTAAGGGACTGACACATATTTACGCAGAGTTAAATATCCTACATGCTCTAATGATGCTTAGACAAATGAATCCCTGTTGTCAGTTCTCTGTGACTCTATGTTACATTGACTAGAAGCATGACAAATGACATGTCACAACTTTATTTGAATAAAGTTTAGTCACAGCAGTTGCTAGCAAAACTTATAACAAATTTAACCTCACTCTCAGCAGGAAGGCAATTTCCCGCAGTTTTCCCACGTTAGATTTTAAGTATACCACAGTTCTTATCTTGTAGACAAACTGTAATGTAGCATACATTGGATATAAATTTGTTGAAAGCTGTCTTAGAATAACAACTGTGCAATGAATGAACAGAATCAAGTTTGCCAGCTCTTTGTTTTTTTAACAGCCAAATCATCAGTCTAAATTGTTTCCGTGCTTTCTGAATAATGCTGCATTCTGGCTACCTTGAAATGCTATCAAGAGCATAGAACCAAACATAAGCATTACATCACCAGACTAATTTCTCATTGGATGACCAATGATGCAGCAGTTTCTGTTACCTAGCAACATCTTAGGGTAGTTAACTCCTTTTGCAGGTCTTCATCACACAGCACGGTAAGCCACATTTTAAGTATCTTTCAAATGGGCTGCTTTCAGAAATACCAGTGGTATGTATACAAATCGTTAAAGATAAAAGATGTGGACATTGTTCCCTGTTTCCCAGTTCACCAGCAAAACACATTCTTTCTGTGCAGAATGGTCCAGGCTCAATCTTGAGATCATGGGATATTTGAAGTCTGGGTCCCACCAAGCTCAGGGCAGTTGGAAGAAATCCAGTAGGCTATATTAGTAGATAGAAAGAAGGCAGCTTTTTATGTTCCTTTGGGGCTTGCTTTACAGTATTGCCTCAATGGGCATACTATTATTGTTCGTTTTCATGGGCATCCTAATGCTTTCTAACAGTGTTTCTCAACCTTGGTGGCTTGAAGATATGTGGACTTCAGCTCCCAAAATTCCCCAGTGAGCATGGGCAATATTCCATTACCTGGAGGTTGGGACTGGACCCTTCCACATGGAAATAATATATTTTGCTGTGTGGACTTCAGTTCCCAGAATTCCCCAGCCAGCTTGCATGGTGTGAAATAGGGCCTCCAAACAGACGATAACTGGATAACACTATTTTTGTTTTCAACAGGCTCACCACTTATATGATTTCCTATTAATATTTTACTAGTTACTAGCATTTCTAGCATTTGTTTCAATTTCATGCTTTCCTACATTCCCCAAAAAACCTCCAAAATATTCCTTCCACAATTGCTTCATATCAATCCCATCCCAAATACTTTATATCATTTTTTAAATTTCATTTTTATTTTATTCCATTTTATTTTTCCATTTATCCTGCTGCGGGCATCTAATATAAATTGGGGTTAAATTAGGGTGGATTATCTCATGGTCATGAGTCACAAAAATGTAATTTTGGTATCTAAGAGCACTAGACAGTTTGTCAGTGAGATGACAATGTCACAATGAAAGATGTGAATATATTATTTTACACTCTATTTACATTATATTTACATAGTATTGTTAGATAGTTTGATGTAGTAGTTAAGGTGCTGGCCTAGAAATCAGGAAACTGGCAAGAGAACCGTCTCCAGGAATTTTACCAGAACAAAATGTAAAAGAGTCAGGTTAGCCCTTCTTACATTGGTCCTACCTATTGTTTCAGGCCCATCTCTTCGGACCCCAAAGTTCTTGTGTTAAAAGAAAAGAGGATAGGTAACCTTTGCATTTACCTGAAGATAAGTACATAAAATAATAGAGTTAGAAGGGACCTTGGAGGTCTTCTAGTCCAACCCCCTGCTCAAGCAGGAGACCCTATACCATTTCAGACAAATGATTGTCCAGTCTCTTTTTGAAAGCCTCCAGTGATGGAGCATCACAACTTCTGAAGGCAAACTATTCCATTGGTTGATTGGTATCACCGTTAGAAATTTTCTCTTTAGTTCTCAGTTGCTTCTCTCCTTGGTTAGTTTCCATCCATTGTTTCTCATTTTGCCTTTTGGTCCTTTGGAAAATAGTTTGACTCCCTCATCTTTGTAGGAGCCCCTCAAATATTGGAACATTGCTGTCATGTCTTCCCTAGTGCTTCTTTTCATTAGACTAGACATACCTAATTCCTGTAACTGTTCTTCATAAGTTTTAGCCTCCAGCTCCCTACAATATCATTCATGTTGCTTTTCTCTGCACTCTTTCCAGAATCTCAACATCTTTTTTATATTGTTGTGACCAGAACTGGATGCAGTATTCCAAGTGTGGTGTTACTAAGTAGAAGCCTTTGTGCTTTCAGAAGCACCTACAAAGCTGTGCAGGGATTACTACTCAGTTTATAAGTAGAGGATCCATTTACATGTTATTGAATGTAGCAAGATCAAAGCCTGAAAAAGTTAGCATAGAGATATTGGAATTGAAATCATTGTGTAACTCAAGTATTGTAACTCCTAGATATGCTGATATATTCTTCCCAGGCATAAATAGAATTCCTGACACTGCAGAACAAGGTCAGACACAGAACCGGTTCAGCGACAAACATAGATTAGCCAAAATCTTCAGTAGAAAGCAATGTGCTACAGAATAATAAATGAGAAAGAATATTTGTATAGAATGCATATATTCTGAGGCTTAGAATAGATGCAAATCTTCAGAATGTCATTAGTTTTACCTGGACTAGGCACCAGCTTTAAATATTCTATCTTTTCATTTTTATTCATTTTCCCCTCTAACTCTGGATCATCATAGAGTATTCATAATAACAAAGCAATGCTATGCCAAACTTTTAATTGGATGCAATGGGTATACTGGTAAAAGGAACTTAATATATTATTAAAATTTATTTCATTGATAATGTAATAGAAAGTTTTTTTGAACCAGTGTTTCATTGGCTAAATAGAGTCATGATAATGTTTCCAACAGATCATACAGATAGATGATTGTGGCTATCTGGCTGGCTGGATGGATAAAAATTCTAGAATTGTATTCTGTTTCCTCTCTTATCTCTACTCCCATTGTCATTCTTAAGTTCTCTCTTGCATTTCAAGTTAGCTTGCCCTGTGTCTTCAAATATATGACATTTGTTTTTGTGCAAAACAGATATTGTCAGTTTTGGATAAAATATTATCTAAGTAATAGTAATAGTAGTAAAGTTGGAAGGGACCTTGGAGGTCATCTAGTCCAACCCCCTGCTCGGGCAGGAAACCCTACACCTTTGATTTTTCACAAATTGCATGTACATATTTTATACTATAGATATTTTTAAACTGCCCCCATATGTGCAAGAAGATTTAAATATTTAGAAAATAGATCAAAATTGCCCAAGAAAAGACTTTAAAAACAAATGTGGGCTATTATTAAAATGTACCTTTAGCTATATCTTAGCAATATTGTACAGGACTGTATGTGCACTAGTGGCAGCCATATTTTCTTAGCTTACAGGTTAAATAGTCATATATAACTAAAGAATGAATAACATTTTTACTTTTAGCATTCTTTCTTTTAAAGTATTCTTATGGAAGAAAGTTTTACCCACATGTTATTTAATTTCTGTAACGCAATATATACTGGTTTTTTGGCCTACTGTAGCTTATGTGGTTTGTCGCAGTGTTTCTCAACCCTGGCTGGGGAATTCTGGGAGCTGAAGGCCACACATCTTAGAGATTGAAAAACATTGGTTTTGTTTCAATAGAATTTTGCCATCATCCTTTTTCTGTTGATTCATAAGTTATTTGTGTTTGGCTTATGTATGATTATTTATTTATTTATTGCTGCTACAACACAGAAATTTATTTGTGACATGTGTTCTGGGTAGCTAGGAAGAATATACTAGCCAATGCCAATTTTAGATAGCTCTAGTTGTTAATGAAGATGCTCATCCTCAATGGTAATATGAAGATAATATTGGGCTAATTGGAATATTGTTGTGACTCAATATGTGTAATGGAATGTGAGTTTAATTCAAAAAAGAGAGAGGGGAATTTCAAGCTGTTTCACAAAGGATATCTGAGATCTGAAAAATTTAAAAACATGAGAAAGAAACTCAAAACAACTTTTCCTTCACTCTGTTAGGTATAAGTTGAAGTAGAGGCCTTGATGGATTTTCAAAATTCTATTACCAATACCCTAACTGCCTCAAAATACATTCCAAGATCTCCATTTGATTACCTCAAAGGGCATGCTCTGTAAGCATGCATTTATTTTTCCTCCAGAGTTTTGATGCTGCCTGGGTATATATTATGTTATTATCCTAATGCATTTTATATAAGCCTGCTCTGAGAAATTATTGCAATATTCTGACAGAACAGCATTGGTTTGGCTCTTCATTAGCTGACTGAAGATACTGGTGCTGACCCAGGTGCTGGGAATGAGAAGAAAAGTACCATTTTGTATGTATTTGTAAATTTGAGAGATTATCCGCCCTCTGTTGCATTCCCAATACAACTCTCCGTAGGTCTCAGTGCAGCCTTCCTGTCTCTTATTTAGTATTTGATTTGATATACACATTTGGGACCCAACTGAATATATATGCTAAAATTGAAAATGTTATGTATGTTTTTAGATACATATATTTGTGCTATATTTCCCCCATATGGATTGCTTTAATGCTGTATTCTAAACTGCAACCAAGATTCAGCATGTGCACAAGCACACTAAATTTCAGTCACAATAAGAAAGATATTTCATTTCCAGAACAAATGGAATGTTCAGTCCTGAAATTAAATACAGCAAAATTTTCTGCCACTTTTCAGAGATTTTTTTTTCTGTGCCTATCTTCTGGCTCCATACTGTGCACAAAGGGGGTTCTTCCCCATCCCCACAATCCTATTTGTCATTTTTCGCTGGCAACAATATGGATTTTCTTTTGAGAGAAAAAACAGCCGGTGAATTTGGACAGCCACTTCAGACAAAACAGATGGTCCAAGGCAAGCAGCATTGAGTAGCATCTTTCCTTGATACCTGCTGGGAATACCATTCTTCCTGTGTGTTCTGGAAAAAGCTAAAAGCAAGCCTAAGGACCACCTGCAGCCTATCCAAAGTCTGTCAAGAGCCCTTGCAAAGCCAGCCCCAGAGAGGTGGCAAGGACTATTTGATTATAATCCCCTCTCTAACAAGGCTTTCATTCAGACCTTTCCCCAGATAAAAAGTCCTCCTTTTTCAGAAATCTTTGAGTGAAAACAAGGCATTTCTGCTCTTAGAGGTCAAGATTTGGTTACAGGAAGAGATAATATATAGGTGGCCATGTAGGCTGATTTTAGACTTATGTTCTGCTTTTGTTATTGTTGTTGTTGTTAATTGTGAAGTCATGTCCGACCCATTGCGACCCCATGGACAACGTTCCTCCAGGTCTTCCTGTCCTCTACCATCTTCTGGAGTCCATTTAAATTCACATCTACTGCTTCAGTGACTCCATCCAGCCATCTCATTCTCTGTCGTCCCCTTCTTCTATTGCCCTCAATCTTTCCCAGCATTAGGTCCTTCTCCAGTGAGTCCTTCCTTCTCATTAGGTGGCCAAAGTATTTGAGTTTCAACTTCAGGATCTGGCCTTCTAAGAGCAGTCGGGGTTGATCTCTTCTAGGACTGACCGGTTTGAACGCCTTGCAGTCCAAGGGACTCACAGGAGTCTTCTCCAACACCATAGTTCAAAGGCCTCAATTCTTTTGCGCTCAGTCTTTCTTATGATCCAACTTTCACAGCCATACATTGCAACTGGGAAAACCATGGCCTGGACTATACGCACTTTTGTTGGCAGGGTGATGTCTCTGCTTTTTAGAATGCTGTCTAGATTTGCCATAGCTTTCCTCCCCAGGAGCAAGCGTCTTTTAATTTCTTGGCTGCAGTCCCATCTGAGGTGATCTTGGAACCCAGAAAAATAAAATCTGTCACTACCTCCATTTCTTCCCCATCTATTTGCCAGGAATTGAGAGGGCCGGATGCCATGATTTTGGTTTTCTTAATGTTGAGTTTCAAGCCTACTTTTACACTCTCCTTCTTCACCCGCATCAAGAGGCTCTTTAGTTCTCTTCACTTTCTGCCATTAGAGTGGTATCATCTGCATATCTTAGGTTGTTGATATTTCTCCCGGCAATCTTAATTCCAACTTTTGATTCCTCTAGCCCTGCCTTTCTCATGATGTGCTCTGCATATAAGTTAAATAGGCAGGGCGACAGTATACAGCCTTGCCGGACTCCTTTTCCAATTTTGAACCAATCAGTGGTTCCGTGTCCAGTTCTCACTGTTGCTTCTTGACCCGCATATAGGTTTCTCAAGAGACAAATAAGGTGGTCTGGTATTCCCATCTCTTTAAGAACTTGCCACAATTTGTTGTGATCCACACAATCAAAGGCTTTAGCATAGTCAATGAAGCATAAGTAGATGTTTTTCTGGAACTCCCTAGCTTTCTCCATGATCCAGTGTATGTTGGCAATTTGATCTCTAGTTCCTCTGCCTCTTTGAAATCCTGCCTGTACTTCTGGTAGTTCTCGATCCACATACTGCTGGAGTCTAGCTTGTAGGATTTTAAGCATTACTTTACTAGCATGTGAAATGAGTGCAATGGTGCGATAGTTTGAACATTCTTTGGCATTGCCTTTCTTTGGAATTGGAATGTAAACTGACCTTTTCCAATCCTGTGACCACTGTTGAGTTTTCCAAATTTGCTGGCAAATTGAGTGTAGCACTTTTACTGCATCGTCTTTTAAGATTTTGAATAGCTCAGCTGGAATACTGTCACCTCCACTAGCTTTGTTGTTGCTCAGATTTTCTAAGGCCATTTCACTTCACATTCTAGGATGTCTGGTTCGAGGTCAATGACTATCTCATTGTGGTTATCTGGGATGTTAAGCTCATTCTTGTATAGTTCTTCTGTGTAGTTTTGCCATCTCTTCTTAATCTCTTCTGCCTCTGTTAGGTCTCTGCCATTTTGGTCCTTTATCATGCCCCTCTTTGCATGAAACGTTCCCTTCATATCTCCAATTTTCTTGAAGAGATCTCTGGTCCTCCCTATTCTGTTGTTTTCTTCTATTTCTTTGCACTGTTCATTTAAGAAGGCATTCTTATCTCTTCTAACTACTCTCTGGAATTCTGCATTCAATTGGGTGTATCTTTCTCTTTCTCCCTTGCCTTTCGCTTCCCTTCTTTCCTCAGCTATTTGCAAAGCTTCCTCAGACAGCATTTTGCTTTCTTGCATTTCTTTTTCTTTGGGATGGTTTTAGTTGCTACCTCTTGTACAATGTTGCGAATTTCCATCCATAGTTCTTCAGGCACTCTGTCTATCAGATCTAATTCCTTAAATCTATTTGTCACCTCTACTGTATATTCATCAGGAATATGATTTAGTTCATACCTGAGTGGCCTAGTGCTTTTCCCTACTTTTTTCAATTTAAGCCTAAATTTTGCAACGAGAAGCTCATGATCTGAGCCACAGTCAGCTCCTGGTCTTGTTTTTACTGACTGTATAGAGCTTCTCCATCTTTATCTTAATATCTGTAATATCTTAAATTTAACCCTTGGTTTCTTCCCGGCCCATATAAAATTATTGATACCTTTTTGCCATTCCTCCAAATTTGCCTCTTTTTTAAGAATAGGTATCATCTGAAACAAAAAAAGAAACTTTGGTAAAACATTCATTTTTACAGCTGAAATTCTCCCCAACAATGACAATTGCAATTTTTTCCAATCTCTTAAATCCTTTTGGACTTTTGCCCATAGTGGTTCATAATTGTTCTTATACAATTTTCCATTTGAAGCAGTTAGATATACTCCCAAATATTTAACCTTTTTTACCATCTGAAAACCTGTGGCTTTAATCAAACTTTCCCTATCTTTAACTGACATATTCTTAGATAATATCTTAGTCTTATAATTATTAACTTTAAAACCAGAAACATTCCCATACTGTGTTATAAGTTCTAATAAACCATCAATCGCCTGATTCGGCTGTTCCAAAATTAAAACCAAATCATCCGCAAATGCCCGCAATTTATACTCATTCTTCCTTATCTTTACACCCTTAATTAACTTCGATTCCCGAATCTGAATCAATAAAATTTCCAATGTTAAAACAAATAACAATGGGGATAATGGACATCCTTGTCTTGTCCCTTTTTGAATATTAAAATTCTCAGTCAATCCCCCATTTACAACAATTTGTGCAGATTGCTGCTGATATATAGCTTTAAGTGCATGTAAAAAATTATCCCCAAAATTCATTTTCTCTACCAAAGAAAATAAAAATTGCCAGTCCAATTGATCAAAAGCTTTTTCAGCGTCCAAAAAGATAAAAGCCACAGGAATCTGATTATTCTTATCCAAGTACTCAATTAAATTAATAATTTGTCTAACATTATGTTTCATATATCTCCCTGTTATGAATCCTGCTTGATCACTATGAATCAAGTCTTTCATAACCTGCATTAGTCTATTAGCCAAAATTTTTGTAAAGATCTTATAATCAACATTCAATAATGAAATTGGCCTATAATTCTTAGGCTCTGTAAGATCCTGATCTTCCTTCGGAATCAGTGATATAAAGGCTCTTTTCCAAGAAGGAGGAACTTGCATACTCAACAAAATACTATTAAAAATTTCCTTTAATGGCTCTATCATTTCTTCAGATAAGATCTTATAATACCTACAAGTCAGTCCATTTGTTCCAGGAGACTTTCCAACCTTTAACTGCTTAATAGCTAAACCAATTTCCTCCACAGTAATTAAACTATTCATCCCATTTTGTTGTTCCTCTGAAAGTCTAGGAAAATGTACTGATTGTAAATATTTATCTATATCCAAACCCCTTATGTTATCACTTGAATATAATTTTGTGTAAAAGTCCAAAAAGCTTTTTCTAATCAAATCTTGCTGAAAAACCTCAGTACCTTTATATTTTACTTTCTCTATGATTCTAGTTTTCTGTTTCTTTCGTAACTGATAAGCCAACCACCTCCCAGGCTTATTCGCATTGCAAAAAGTATTATGTCTCATATACGACAGATTGGTAGCCACCTGATCTGCCATCAACATGTTAAATTGTTCCTTAAGCATCTTTATGGATACCTTTAAATTATTATCAGTAGGGTTAAGAACCAACTTTTGTTCTTTTAATTTGATCTCTTCTTCTATGCTACTCCATTTCTTCTGAGGGATTCTTGCCCACAGTAGTATACCTGATGGTCATCTGAGTTAAATTCACCCATTCCTGTCCATTTTAGTTCGCTGATTCCTAAGATGTCGATGTTCAGTCTTGTCATCTCTTTTTTGACTACATCTAGCTTGCCTTGATTCATGGATCTTACATTCCAGGTTCCTATGGAGAAAAAATCTTTACAGCATCGGACTTTCCTTTCACCACCAGATATATCCACAGCTGAGCGTCCTTTCGGCTTTGGCCCAGTCACTTCATTCTTTCTGGCGCTACTAGTACTAGCCCTCTGCTCTTCCCCAGTAGCATATTGGACACCTTCCGACCTGAGGGGCTCATCTTCCAGCGTCATATCTTTTTTCCTTTTAGTACTGTCCATGGGGTTTTCATGGCAAAGATACTGGAGTGGTTTGCCATTTCCTTCTCCAGTGGATCACATTTTGTCAGAACTCTCTGCTATAACCTGTCCGTCTTGGGTGGCCCTGCACGGCATAGCTTATAGCTTCATTGAGTTACGCAAGCCCCTTCGCCACGACAAGGCAGTAATCCATAAAGGGGTGTTCTGCTTTATGTAACTACAAATAAGGATAAAATCTTGTGGAAACAAATAAGGGTAGCAGTCGAATTAAAATCTTTCTCTCTGTCACTTTTTTTCTTTGAGCTTTTTCGCTGAAATTGCTGTGGTTGGTTTCTATTGTTGTTCCCCAATTTTCAAAATGTGTTCCAAAAAGCTAAAACATAGAACTTTGTTTGCATAGACATATGAATCAACTATATATTAATTTGAAGCATTCTCAATACCTTTACTGGAATACAAAGTAATCATACATATAAACAAACACAAGACAAACAGTTTTTAAATGAAATAAATGTAAGCACACTAGCTACTTATTTGATCTTGGACTTCCAACTGACTTGTATTCAACTTTAGGAGGCAACTTTTCATCTATATAACAAGACTCCACTACTTGCTCCCCAACCCTGCTAATTTGTCCCTAGGAACTGGAAACCATAGATACTTTTTTCAATAGTTTTGCATGTTGGCAATCCTTTTGTTTGCTTGTTTGTTTTGTTTACAAACATAAAAATAGGAATTGGAACTCCCCAAAACCAAGCAAAAATGAACTGAACATTCCTTATTAGGAAGCACTGTCCTCCTGCAAGAAGAGAAGAATATTTCTCAAGTTTAGGGCCAGAATCCAGCATGCCAGGACCAGGAAGAGCTGCTCTTTGAAGTGGGTGAAGGCAAGAGCCTACTGAACCTGGCCAGGTCTCATGAGGTAGCCCTCAGGAGTGGATGGATGCTGTCACAGGAGCCACTGCTGTCAGTAGAAGGCTCCTGAAGTGCCTGGTTCCCATGCATTGCCTGGTTCAGCACCAGCAGTTTTAACATCCAAGGGGGTCACAGCAGTGAAGGGACCTGAAGTAGTTTTAACCGAATCTGGTCCATGGATTTCTTTCTGTATATTTTTAACATAGTTCACATAGCACAATAACATACAATATTGAGTGCTTGATTTTTGCTTAACAAGATGTTTGAACAGTGGTGGGATTCAAATATGTGAACAACCGGTTGTCTGCGTGGGTGCTGCTTCCGGGAGTTCATTCTGGGCCTGGGCAACAAAAAATTAGCTGCTGGTTCTGCTGAACTGGTGCGAACTGGCTGAATCCCACCACTGTGTTTGAACCTAGACACTGAGATTTGTAGAGCATGGTTTATTGCATACACAAGCCAGAACACTGTAAAACAAACCCTGGTTAAAAAAAACCCCAAGATTTAGTATTCTGTATGATGTCAGCCAGAGCCTATAGTAACATTTTGAATGCATTTTAAATACCAAAAAGAGACTTGCAAGTAATAGAAAATGAAGACATGCAAGATATGCCTGCACATTTCAACATTTGACTGAAATTAGACATTTTCCTTTTTTAATATGATTGGGGTTTTTTTCAGGAAGTCACTTTACGTAAACAAAATTCAAAACTTTTGATTGGGAGGGAGTTGGTTATAAGACAATTGTCTATATAAAAGTTTTAAATAAATAAATAATAAAATTCATTATTGTGTGGTTTTTGCCAACATAGTCAATTTTGTTCAGCATCTGGAAGCATGCCAATACTTATTCTTGCCAAAATTATTTGAACATTTTCCTGCTAAAACCATTTTCTGCCCTCTCACATTTATCATCTGGTTATGCCATTGTTAGTTGTGCATCCTTGTTTCCCACTTGATTCTGCATTGCAGTTGCTATAATAATAATAATAATCATCATCATCATCATCATCATCATCATCATCATCATCATCATCGTAAAGTTGGAAGGGACCTAGTCCAACCCCCTGCTCAGGCAGGAAACGCTATATCATTTCGGACAAATGGCTGTCCAGTCTCTTCTTAAAAACTTCCAGTGTTGGAGCATTTACTGCTTCTGGAGGCAGGTTGTTCCACTGATTAATTGTTCTCACTGTCAGGAAGTTTCTCCTTAGTTCTAGGTTGCTTCTTTCCTTGGTTAGTTTCCACCCACTGCTTCTTGTCCTTCAGGCGCTTTGGAAAATAGATTGATTCCCTCTTCTTTGTGGCAGCCCCTGAGATATTGGAATACTGCTATCATGTCCCCCCTCATCCTTCTCTTCGTTAAACTAGACATACCCAATTCCAGCAACCATTCCTTATATGTTTTAGCCTCCAGTCCCCTAATCATCTTTGTTGCTTTTCTCTGTAGTCTTTCTAGAGTCTCAACATTTTTTTTACATCATGGTGACCAAAACTGGATGCAGTATTCCAAGTGTGGCCTTATCAAGGCATTGTAAAGTGGTATTAATACTTCACGTGATCTTGATTCTATCCCTCTGTTAATGTAGCCTAGCACTGTGTTGGCCTTTTTGGCAGCTGCAGCACACTGCTGGCTCATATTTAGGTGATTGTCTACTAGGACTCTGAGGTCCCTCTCACAGTTACTACTATTGAGCAAGGTGCCACCTATGCTGTACTTGTGCATTTGGTTTTTCTTGCCTAAATGTAGAACCTTGCTTTTTTTACCATTGAATTTCATTTTGTTAGATAGTGCCCAGTGTTCAAGTCTGTCCAGATTCTTCTGTATCTTAAGCCTGTCTTCTGGAGTGTTGGCTATTCCTGCAAGCTTGGTGTCGTCTACAAATTTAATGAGGTCTCCATCTATCCCTTCGTCCATATCGTTGATGAAGATGTTGAAGAGCACTGGGCCCAGAACAGAGCCCTGGGGCACCCCACTACACACTTCCCTTCATGTAGATGCAGTTCCATTGATGACCACTCGCTGAGTACGGCCGGTCAGGCAGCTATGGATCCATCTGGTGGTGATTCTGTCTATCCCACATTTTTCTATCTTATCAAGTAGGAGGTTGTGATCTACTTTATCAAATGCCTTACTGAAGTCCAAGTAAATTATGTCCACGGCATTCCTCTGATCCACTAATTTTGTCACGTAGTCAAAGAATGCAATAAGATTTGTCTGGCATGATCTATTTTTGACAAACCCATGTTGGCTTTTAGTAATGATTTTGTTTGCCTCTAGGTGTTCGTTGATTCATTGTTTGATTATCTTTTCCAGGATCTTCCCAGGTATTGAGGTCAGGCTAATAGGTCTGTAATTTCCTGGATCCATTTTTTTTTTCCTTTTTTGAGGATGGGAACTACATCAGCTCTTTTCCTCTGGTAGTTCCCCTGTGCTCCAGGATCTTTGAAAAATATAGTTCAGTGGTTCCAAGATCACATCTGCCAGTTCCTTGAGAACCTTGGAGTGTAATCCATCTGGTCCTGGCGATTTGAACTCATCTAGGCTGGACAGGTGCTCACTTACCATTTTCTTGCCTATCTTAACTTGTGTTTTTCTATTCTGTTTTTTATGGCACTATTTTTGATAGGTTGGTCTGTTTTTTCCCTTTGTGTAAAGACAGATGCAAAAAACGAGTTAAACAATTCTGCTTTCTCCCTGTTGCTTGTCACCTTCTTGCCACTTTTACCCACTAATGGACCAATCATTTCCTTCGCTTGTTTTTCACATGTTGAAAGAAGCTTTTTTTGTTATTTTTGACTTTGGTCGCAAGCCTTAGTTCATTTTGAGCCTTGGCTTTCCTCACTTCATCTTTGCAGGCTCGGGCTATTTGCTGATATTCTGATTTAGTTATGTGTCCCTCTTTCCACTTTCTATACTTGTCCTTTTTATCTTTGAATTTATCAGAGAGACAAATTGCTACTGTGGAGTCAAAATGGTCATGAACATGTTATCCAAAAGGAAGAAGAAGCCTCCTAAGTTGCTTTGGAGAGTAATATGGATGACATTTGAAAGAAAAAAAGAAAGAAAGAAAGAAAGAAAGAAAGAAAGAAAGAAAGAAAGAAAGAAAGAAAGAAAGAAAGATCTCTCTAATACTAGAGATAAAACTGGACATATTACATCATGTCAAAACTGGTGAATGGTCTTCAGCCCTACGAGGAGTGTTTAACCTGGCTGAATTTATAGTACACAGTATAAGGAATTCTATAGCAAAAGCATTTGTAGTGCCATATTACATTTTACCCCTTTGTCTGCCTTGATAATCATGCTCACTGGAAATCCAGCTGTAGAAAATATAGAGAAAATGCTTTCCTTGTACATGTATCATGAGATAAGGAAGAAAACAGCTTTGGGTAAATGATGTGCTTTATGAGCACATTTGTCAATGCCTCTGGGTTACAAAATTTGTCACCATATTTTGCTACTCTCTTTTCCACCTGTTCACTGTCTCTCTGCAAATTCAGTTGATGCAAGGATTTCACATAACATATTGGAAACCTACATTTGTATGTGTGCGTGCATTTGCAGTACTCGATATATAATAGAATTGTAGTTCTAGAATAGAATAGAATAGAATAGAATAAAAGGAAATCTGAAATCAAACAATGGATTTTGTTAAGATTAAAAAATGTACTTGATTAGACCATCATTTTATCTAATCCAGCATCCAGTTTCACATGACTAGCAAGCAGATGTCTGTGGGAAACTGATAGATAGGACATGAAGTTAGTATTCATCCCTTGCATGATCCCCAACAACTAACAGTCTGATCCCTGTGATAACCTGTGGCCATAACAATTAGGATTAGCCAATGACAAATAAAAGCCATTGCACACTCTGTATGCGCATCACTGTTTGCCACAGAGATCACTCTGAAGTGAAGGTATATGGATATAAATATTCATTTTCCTGAAACTGCAAAGACAGATTGGAAGAAAGCAATGAGCATCTAGTAAACTTTATTAATATTAAATGTGATTCTCGCTCAAGATTTCTAAGAACATTGGAAAATTTCTCAATAAATGATCTGAGTTTCTCTTTGATAGTTCTCTCTGGCAAAAATAAGAATTCATGAAATGCTATAATTGGATAAACCCAGAAGGATAATATGTAGGTGTTGGACATATGAATAGAAGGAAAGATATTTGTAAGAATTTATGTTGCACAAATTTACACCACCCTCAGGCAGCTGTTTATTTGGCTCTTCTTTAGTTAAAAATAATCAAGGAAGGATGAATTAATACAGAAAGACTTTTTATGAGCAAGCTTTTTTAACAGTACATTTGGTATCAAGTGTTTTGACCTAACTAAAGACTTATTATTTTCTAAAGAATAATGGGACCTTCTTAGAAACATTTAAAAACAAACAAACAAACAAACAAACTATAGTCAGACTACTTCCCTCTCTCTTATACATTTTCAGGTGCCTGGATAGTTGCCAATAAATAAATATACAATGACAGAAATCTTATGTTTGGTAGATTTGTATCTTTAGTGTGAACCCTCTTTAGAAAGGTACTGTCACAGAAATTAAAGATTTTGCCTCTTTTTTTCTCTACATCCTTCTACTAGATGACCTTTGAATCAAGAACTAACTTTCTGCTTAACCTTTCCTGATAGGTTATTTTGAGGATAAGAATGAGTTAATCCTCCTCTCATAAATATCATTGTGAATTCTTTAGAAGGACAAAATACAAGAGATAGATCAGAGTGGAGAAGCCCTGGCCTATAGATTAAGGTCAGGCTGTGGTGCCTTAAGTCTGGTCTGTATCCTTCATCTTTGCACTCTTTCTGCGCAACTCAATTACATTTAGACAAAATATTCTATTTATGCATGTGGAGCCTTTTTTCCCCCCAAAACCTGATTGCTGGGGAAGGGGATTTTGGTTGCATTCAGAGAGGAAAGGTCATCTCTCTCTTACAAAGATGGTGAGATGACCTTTCCTCCCTAAACGCAACCAAATGCAAACACATAAACACACACTCATTCTACTCATCAGTAATTAGGCTGAAAGACAGAATAAATGTATAATTTATGCAGTGGAGTATTTAGTCTTGCCAATAATGTATACTTCTTGCATAATTTCTCTGATTCTTAATCCAGTTTCATGAGCATTTGAAATTACGCTCATCATAGCATTCCAACCATAGCATCTTAAGCCTCTATCTGTGCATGATCCTTGCTGGGTGCTGGATCTGATCATCATAAAATATAGAAATTTCAACAAATATTTGCAAAATCTGCAGCAACTGGGTTAATCACTTGGTTACTATAACAGGTATTGCATTATGACTTGTATGATTTGGTTCATCAAACAGTCAGTAAGATGTTCAGACTGGATTTAGCATTTTTGTCCGCCTAAAGAGTCCTTCCCAAGGATCTGGGATAAGCAGACATTGTTTAATAATATTAAAAATGTTGTCACAGGATGTAAGCTGTACTAAGTAATGCTGCCTTTTGCAACTGACTAATTGTGATTTTGTCAAAGCCAATGGTGCTCCAGAAGTTTTGGAATTGCACCTAAGGTCCTATTACTATTGCAGCTATCTTTGCTTTCTCTTGCCATAGACATTCGACTTCTATTTGCCCGCCTTTACATTTTCTCCAATTCTTTCTATTCTATTCTGCTGTCTCCCGGTACTGCAATATCCAATATCTCAATTTTTTTGTCAAAATTTTATTGTTGTTGTTATTATTGTTGTTGTTGTCTGTTCATAACAATATGAAGTCACAGCTGCCCGTTCTTTAGCTGGTGTTGGCCTTCATACACATCAAGTTCTTCCCAAGAACCTAAGATGATGCAATGTATCAGTATACAGTAGTATGCATGCAGATCCAAGCAGTGTGGCCTTTTGCAATTGATAGATGGAAATTTTGTGAATGTACAGATTTTCTAAGAGTCATCCAAGATTTTTTTGGTATGGCAGCCAGAGTGCCAATAACCACTGGGACCCATGACCAGTTTATACCATAATCTTTCAGTTTCAATTTTCAGATCTTAATAGTGATCTTCTCCAATTCTTTGCCTTCTGTTCGGCTATCTTCTAGTATTGCCACATCAATTATCTGCAGTTTCTTCTTTTCAACCACAGTTATATCTGGCATGTTATGAGCCAAGATTTTATCAATCTATATTCAAAACTCTCACAATATTTTAACTTGTTCATTTTCAACTACTTTTTCAACTATTGTTCCTGCCAATTTTTCATTACTGGTATATGATAATTTTCCCAGATGTTTCTGTGAACCATTTTGATGATTATTTATGTCATTGTTATTATTATTTAAATTCAAATATAATATAGCTGCCCAGCCCAGTGGACCCTAGGGGCTTACAAAACATAATACTAAATTGAAACAATTAAATGTAATATGAAATGTAAAAAAGCCTGCCATTTATGATTCAGCCATTGCTTGTTTAGTTAACTTAAAATTATCTTCAGCAATCTGGTACCTTAGATTCAATTCCCAGGATCTGCTACCTAAGTAGTCAGAACTGAAGCCTAGCACTTTTGAAGATCAGCAGATGTGCAATGGCTGAATTAAAGCATCACAAAAGGCAATATAGAGTCCCAGACATCTCAAAGTATCATCTAGCATACAAGAGTAAAGTAGCAACTAAAGTCTAAAGACATAAGAAAAGGATTAACAACCACCTTTGTTGAAATTTTGCTTCCTATTTCAGGGCTCTCTATCTCTTCAGAAATAAAGATTATGGTTGCTCAGGCAACTAAGTAAAATAACATACAGAAAGAAAAAAAGTGCCTAATCTAGTTTCCCAGGATTCACAAAGCACTATTAGTCTAAAGGCCTAATCTAAACCTGATTACATAGGATCTATAATTTGCTTAATCAAACACATGACCGTGTGTTTGATCATGCCTTGCACACATTTCTACTCTGCAGGTTGGTTTGTATACTTGATTATAAGGTCACAACTCATTAAGAATGCTTTTCATTTGTGAATGATTATGGAAGTGACATAGAAGACAGATTGCCTTGTCGATAGTTTAGGCACTGCAACAAATGCCATCTCATGCATTTATTAACAGAAAGCCAAGTTCACTTATTTGGCCAAGTTTGTGACTGCTTGTTTTGAATGCAGAAAATCTGACATTTCTATTTAAAGGATACTTGTCCTCTGTCCAAAAGGCTGACTGGTTCAAACAGATCAAATTGAAAAACAAATAATCTTAAAAGAGAGCAGGAGACATTAGTTCACCTCTGGGCAGGAGACTGAGCATGAACAAGGTATATCTGATCATAAGCTTTACAACTCTAATAATATACCTTATACAATGTTTTCTAAATTTACATCTACTCATATACTTAGAGCACACATGAAATTTAATGCAGATTAAGAACGTATTTTGTCATCCTTTGGGTGATGCATTTATGTGATTATTTACACTTTTGCAAGATCCTGCCAGTCAAAATCAATACTGATCTACATAGAACTATCAACCAATCGGATGTAAAGCAGTTATACCCAAGATTTAATCTGTTGCTGACAGAATAGTCTCAACTGTTTTAAGAAACTAAATTCTTCATTCAAATTGTGCAAAGTGTTGTCTGGGAAATTCTGTTTATATGTGTAAAATAAGCACAATTCGTGCAAACAGAATATGATCTTTTTTTAATCTGTAAATTATCTGGCAAGAAATTTAGCCTCTTCCTGAACATAAAGAACACCAAGCTCATAACCACCGTGACGAATGGTGAAGAGATAAATGCATGCAAGAATTCACTTTCTTAGGATTACAGATTGATAAAATCAATGAATGCTGTCTAGAAATAAAGCATCAAATCACATGAGGTTGCACAGCAATGATGAGCATGAATTGAGTATGCAAAAGCAAGAACATCAGCCTGGCAACTACGTGCCAATAGTTTACATTATCATGTTTTCCATAGCTAGCTATAGTTGTGAAAGTTGGACCATGAAAAAAATAGTAAAAAAAAAAAAATGCTTTGTTTGAACTGTGGTATTGGAGAAGGCTCCTGTGCATTCCTTGAACAGCAAAAGTAACAAACAAACAAGTAGTGAATTGTATAAATTCAGACATACCACTGGAAGACAAAATCACAAAATTCCACCTCACTTATTTTGATCATGTCATGTACTCAAATTAATTGGAAAATGTAATTATGCTGAGAATGGTCAGAGGTAAAAGAAAACACATTTCCTAGACACCATCAAAACCAACAGCAGCCTGAGCATAAATCTACTGGAAGAAACCATACAGGATCGGAAAATGTGGAGAACTAGTCCATAGAATCTCCAAGAATGAGAAATGATTGAGCAAACAGCATCTGCTGCAGCAACAGCAAGCTTTCTGGCAACTTTCTAAATGAAGAATGAGCACCATAATAACAATAGCACTTAGACTTATATACTGCCTCATAGTGCTTTATAGCACTATCTAGTCAGCATATTGCTTTTAACAATTGGGTCCTCATTTTACTGACCTCAGAAAGATGGAAGGCTGAGTCAATCTTGAGCCCATTAGGATTGAACTCCAGACTGCGGGCAGAGTTTGCCTGCAATACTGCATTCTAACCACTGCACCACCAGGGTTCCTATGCAAAATAAATAACAATTGATAGTTTATTGGTTGATGGGATTTTTCCAGCCCAGATCTGACAGCCCAAGCCTACAGTATATTCTTACAACACTCTGGTTCATACAAATCAAAACTGACAGTAAAGATAAGGGAATCTGAGTTTTACTCTGGAAAAAAGAATTCCTGTCTTATTTATAAAAGAGCCTCAGATCTTTAGAATATTATTTCAATACTCTCAATCCAATCCAATTCAATCAGTCACCAAGCCAGTTGAATCCTCTTATCAGTAGTTGTGACAATACAGGGTCACACGACTACATCCCAAAAAAAAATCACCTTAGCAACCGTCCACATGAGCATCCAAGGCAGGTAAACAAATAATGTTAACTATATGATGCAAATTACTCAGGTATGATGCAAATTATACAAATTACATCATTTTTATCCTTTGCACAATGACATCATGACACAGGTGATGTCATTGTGACTTCTGAACATCTATCACACAGGTGTCAAACTCGCCACGTCACATAGATTTTTTGTGTTCCCACTATGCCACAGATTAGGTGGAGTGTACTTAACTTTGTACACGACTGGGTCAATTTTGGATTAACAATTTGAAGATTATCCCTGATCAATTTTTTTTGTATTCCCACAATACCTAATCCCTGTTGATGTATTTAAGCATATTGAAGGCACAATAATAATCTACTTGAATTACACTACTTATACATATAAACTGTTTACAGTCTTTAATTGGCTTTCCATAATAGAAAATGCACTTTCCGGTAAACAGCTGCCTCTGCTCTTTTTGGGATCTTCATTGCCTGTGAGATATTGACTCTGACTTCTCCCAGTTCCTGATTATATGTTTTGCTGCATTTGTATGGTATTGTAAGCTGCCCAGAGTCACTTTGGATAGCAAGATGGACCGCATATAAATTTAAGAAATAAATATAGTATGATCAACACACTATAATGAAGTGACAAAAAGGGAGTGCTGCATCTGAAAGACATTCTTTCAATATGTACTGGTTGGAACCCAACAACAAAAAGGATTGGAGTATGGCTGTAGAAGGGAGATAGGAGACCTAGAAATAAGATTCACTCGCTACAATGAGAATGGTTAGAAATATGGAGAACTCCCAAAGTAAACACAAATCTCCAAAAACAACCAGAGGTATGCATTTCTATCTTGCAGAAATTCAAATGGACCCATTTTCCAAATACTATGGAAACAATATTGATAGCAGAAGTCTGTGATTTGTAGCAAGATCAAATATCTGCCTATAAAACTAGTTCCTTGACATCCTGCAAGAGACAGCAGTATAGAGATAATCATATATTCTTAAAATGGTATCCCATGCTAGGTGCAGTTAAATTTATGAACTAAATTTGCCCTGTTGCATTTCCTACCCACTACATGCTCTGAACAAAATCCTGATGTAATGGGATGTGGGAATCAACTTGAGAAACAGGTGGAGAAGTGGCAGATTAGGCAATAGTCAGACAAGCAACAGTCTAGCCCAGAGAAGAAATGGGGGCAGGACAAATTCTCAGAAAGAACCCTCCCTAGTTTTTTGGACTATAAAGGTGATGGGGAAGAGATGTACTTTCAGACTTGCAAGGTTCTGTTAATGTAACCTTGCAAAAAAATTAGAACTAGTATTTCTGGGTGTGCTTCTTGTCTGGGCTTCCTCAGAAGCCTACACTTGGACTGCTGCTCCAAATTTTAGCTCTGAGCTAGCACACCTGATTCTACTTAGTCATAATAAATGAAGTCACACTCAAGTCTTTTCACTGGGATGCCTAAATAACTGCAATATGAAGTTTCTGTAAGCTATAGTTCTGTAAATCACTTGCTGGAGCCCATGTGATAAAAAAATATAATAAGTAGAGGGAAAATTGTCTTCAAATCAAGTTAGTTTTCTTCTTTGTTAATTCATTCATATTTCATTTTCTTGACAACTACAGCAAAGGCAGCCACAGCCACATGACCAAAGCCTCACCTCTTTTTAAATGTTTCAAGATAATTTAAAATGGGACAGGGCTTCAAATTCATGGTCATGACCACTATTTTGACACACATTTCACACACACACATACACACACAAACACTGTTGACAACAGTATAGGGATTTACATTTGAGACTCTCATGCTGTCCATTCAATTTTTTGTAGGGGTTAGAGTTATTTTTTAGGACAGAATTAAAATTTAAGCATTCTCCTTTCCATATTTTACATGTATTATTTAGAGAATTTTAATCAAAAAGCATTTATTTATTCCATGAGTCAGTTCAGTAAGAAAAGGAAAACTGCTTATTGTAAAGAAAAGTTTATATGCTTATCTGTTTTATGGCATATCCATACCTACCACTACAAAAGGAGGTAATTTATCATGAAAAAAACAACAGGACAAACTTTGAGCCAGGTAGAACTAATTTATATCTAGTGGTACAAATTTATAAATAAGTATTACAACTTAATTTTAGACATGCAGAACATCTCACCAATCTAATCTGCAATACTATGACTAGGTAATTTATCTGTCTGCACAATCTGCTGTTGATGGGTAACTTCAAAGTACTCGTTCTCCATTCATAAGTTTCCTTATCTTTAAACTGGATATGAATGGGGTAGCTCTCTAGATAGGTGATGCCTTCAAAGAGAAGGCTGTCCTTGGACGCCTTTCTAATGTCTCCTGTGAAAGTAAGGCACATCTCTCATTCCAGTTCTTCTGAACTCACACTCATTTAGTTTCATCTTTCTGAGGAATAGCATAAACAGACAGTTGCG
Organism: Crotalus tigris; assembly: GCF_016545835.1. Classification (NCBI taxonomy): domain Eukaryota; kingdom Metazoa; phylum Chordata; class Lepidosauria; order Squamata; family Viperidae; genus Crotalus; species Crotalus tigris. Next base: position 122,971 of record NW_024097122.1, read on the forward strand.
ATGTGTATAAATTGTTAATTGTCCCTAGACCAATTGTTGGGTGGAGAAGGCATAAGTACCCCTACAGAAAAAGTCATCTTTATTGAACATTGTCTCTATGAATGATCTTGACAAAGGAGACTTTTTGTTCTATAAGGCTTGAGCTGAAGAAAAAAAAAGAAGAAAAAAAGTAGAAAAAAATAGAATAATGTTGCTATAGTTTGTATCATAAGAGCTTTTAAAATATTTATAGGGTATAATAAACAAATATGTCATATAAAGCAAATCTGCCAATTATGCATAAGTGTAATAAGGCAATCATAAATCTATAAAGCTGGCATTAAATAATGGACTTTTAAAAATTACATTCATATTTTTTTCCTAATAGCCTTACCTTAAAACACTGAGGTTTCAGTCAAAATACTGGAAATAAATGGTGGAACCTGATGAACACATTTATTATTGGATTTTCTTTAGTGAGAATTGGTTTGTTGTTTTTGCCTTGCTCTCTCCATTAAAGGTGCTGATAATGTCAAAATGCAGCTTGCAAAGTGATCTTCAAGATTTAATTCATTCAGCACACCCAATTTCTAAAAGCTATATTATGCATGTGTGTAGTTTGAACTAATTATGTCACATAAACTGTCATTAATATGGAAATAATTTCTGCTTGTTAAATTAATTAATTATTATTCAATTTATTTGCAGTCCACATTGCCGTTCAAAACAATGGCGAGCAACTAGATTTTTCTGAGTAGGGTTTTTCACTTTTCTAATTTAATAACAGTACATGTTTAAAGGACTTCTGGTGGCGCAGTAATTAGAATGCAGTATTGCAGGCAAACTGCCCACAGCCTGAAGTTTGATCCTGATGAGGCTCAAGGTTGATTCAGCCTTCCATCCTTCCAAGGTCAGTAAAATGAGGACCCAGATTATTGGGGACAACATGTTGACATTGTAAATTGCCCAGAGAGTACACTAAAGCATTCTAAGTGCTACTACAAATGAAGACAAGTGTAAGTGTCCCAGGATAATCTTCCAGGATCCAATTTGAGTCAGTCACTGGGATCAGAATTTTAGTCTTCCAAGCTTTCAGACTTGTGCTACAGCCAATCCTCAGGGAACCTCTTTCTCTCTAGAATGTGTGCACTGAGCAGTTCCATGTGTAGTATTCATGTGGTGCCTGATTATATATAGATTTTAGTTGTTAATTGGGGTGTTGATGGCTATTATATTGCAAGGCTACCAGCACTCCACGCATTCTAAGTTTCAAAAGTAACCATCTACTATCACATAAAGAGTTGTGTCATAATACAATATGACAGGGTGAGAACCCACTAATATCCAGCAAGCAAAGCAACTGGAGAGAGCAGGTACTTATGTAAACAATTCAGGCAGAATGGATACCCACAAGTGTTTATTACAAGATGACTGCCCAACATGCAGGAGAAAGGAAGAAGATACAAGATACACTATATGGCACACCCTGCCATACTTCAAAAAAATTCAGAAGCAGTAGAACAGCTTCCAAGATCTGCAAGTGGCCATTGCCCACTGCCCAGGGGCTGTCCTAAGAGGACAAATCCTGCATTACAAAGATTGCTTGGAGATGAGAGAAATTTCTATTATAATTTACCATATTCTCTGCATGGATTGCCCATGACTATATAGAACAGATGGGGAGGAAGCTAACCACCAGATTGCAAGAACATGAGTGAGGAGACCTGAACTCATTGATAGTCTCACATTTCAATGAACAAGGACAAACATTCAATTCACAGCTACTAAGATTGTTGGCTGAGCAGGGACAAAAATAGCTAGGAAAATGATTGAAGACTGGAAAGTGGCCCCTTATCAGTCAACAGGAGTGCTGATTTACTACCAGCTTAACAGGTATTTAGGAACTAAGTGTGTGCCAGCACAAGGAAACAACAATCAACATCTTAATAACTGGTCATCCACATTCTAATGATCAAATAAAAGCTGCACACAATGAGGCACTACCACATGAATACTACACAAGGAACAGCCCAGTGCACACATTCTGGAGAGAGAAAAAATCCAGTATGAGTGCAAAAGCTTGGAAGACTAAAACTCTGGTCCTGATGATTAACTTAGTTTGGATCCTAAGTGCTATTGCTATTAAAAGTCACTAAGATATTTTACTCAAAACATAGAAAAGTGCATTGCTAAGGGGCTTGTTTAGATGGAGAAAAGAACTGAGTTTTAGAGATGTATTCCAAAGTTGAAGAATTTGATTTAGTTTAATTTATCTTCTAATAATTTCACAATATCGTATTCCATCAACAATGTCCATCATGGATAAATAAATTGAATCATGTTACCTATCAAGATCTCCCAACCCTTCTTTCTGATAGTGAATACTGGACAATTGAAAGGATGGTGTTGGCCACTGCTGTTCTGCACTGAGGTAATATGTTAAAAACTCAGTTGTTCAATGTCTATTTCTAAAACCTTGCAGAGCACATTGGTTTACTACAGCTTTCTCTTCTTTGTCTCTTTAAGTCCCTCTGCACTTACCACTGTACAAATGTGCAGCTTAAACATTCTGCAAAACAGCAAATTCAAATACTGAATTAAAATGTTTCTGCATGTTTACCCAACAAATGTGAATGCTTGGATGAATTGAATGAAATACAGGAACTATCTTTGGTAGTTCTAGAGTTGTGAAAGCTGCTTTTTGTTACTGAACATGTATGTACCCTAGTGGGTTTTTTCCCGGTTTTTTTTAATACTGTATGTTGCCCAGAATCTTTCCAGTCTGGAGCAGGTTATAAATACTATGAAAATACATGGATGCATATATGTAAATCTAGTCCCTGACTTAAAACCGGTCACCTAACAACTGTTTAAAGTTACGAGAGGCCTCACCAGAACTACTGACAACTCAGTTCTGGAGTTCCAAAAACCATTCCTCCCCTCCCAAGTCATATGATCATATTTTGGGTGCTTTATGTTTTTTGCCAAGAACCGGCATTTCTAGTTTCCATTGAGTACAATGAGCTTGTTGATAACCACATTTGCTTAACCACTGCAAAAGACATAAAATCAGGCACGATCACATGGTGGCCTACTTACCGTAGCCTGACTTATAACCATAATTCTGAACTCAATTACGATCATAAATTGAGAACTTCTTGTAAAAAAAATAGAAATATAAACAAATTCCTAAAGTTCTAACTTAGATTTCTTATATTCCTTCTAGCTGAAGACTGGAAGAAGCTATGTACATTTTTCCCCCCAAGTTATGCAGAGAAGTGGAACCTAGTTGTCTCTTGTCCATAATCACTTCACACTGATTTCAATGAATTTATCTTCTAGATTGTGTATTTAGTATGGAAAAGGGAAAGGCACCAGTTATTTTTCACTTTATCCCTCAGGAATAATTCTGTCTTGCATAATTTATTTCTCAAGTAATATCAGTCTCCAAGCCCTTTTTCAAAAACTGAGAGTAGAAGATTTATAAATGCTTGCCCACAGAATCATCTCAAAGCTCCTGTCATTTTAACTGTTGAATTTTAAAAGCTGATTCAGTTAAGAGTGACAGACTAGAACAAAGGGGAACATTCCAGTGCAACCAAAGCAGATATTAGAAAACAATCAACTCTTAACTGATTTTGAGATGCCCTTTTTATTAAGGCAGGACTTACACACTGAGCTAAGCATTTGTTTTATTTTTATTAGGAAATAAAAACTTCAGAAGAGCATATTTAAGAGAAAATCTCTAATAATTTATTGACCTTCAGTTTCACATTGTGAAAAAAATCCAGTTTTACAAAACCTCAAAAATGTAGTAGCATACAAAGAAACACATAGACATTTTACTTCACTTATTTTTGTACGTGAACCGCATCTTCAGTTGCCAGACAAGGGACACTATTCAGTTCTAATCACTCTTATTCAGACAGGTGTCAGGCCTAAAGAAAAGGGGCTACACAATTATACCAGAAGTGGTAGGTTGTCCTTTGTTTAATGTTTCCACAGCAACTAGCCCACAAAATACAAAGAACTTTCTCGTCTTATGCCAAGGTTTTTGTGTGCACTCTTATGTGAACCGCATTTGTCTCAGAAGTGTGGGCTATTTTTTCAGACTGGAAATCACCAAGTAGTGAATCAAGATTCCCATGCTGATTCAAAGACTAAGAGCTCAAAATATTCGCCTGCAGGGCTAGAGAGGCCACCCTGATTTTCTGTTCCCTTCTGCCTATACCCATGAAGTAAATCCAAGCCCTTGAAAGCAGCTACTGCTTTGAAATGCAACTGCAAAAACTTCAGACTCTTTAGGAAATTGGATGGTATTACAAAACAGGTTTGCCGTATAAACTTAATTCCATGGAGAAGTGCCCACACAGAATTCTGTCATTTCTATGTTTTCACCCTTCTACACATACACACAAAAATAGCCATTACTTCCTGCATAAAGTGAATGCAAAAGTACTCATAGTGCTAGCACTTACAATTGCTTTATCTGCATGTATGTTATAGGAGCAACAATATCTCCAATCCTAACGTAAATTAAGAGATATTTGGAAAGAATTTGCAGGCAGGGCTTTATACGAAATGCATTGAATTGATTATTGTAGCTTTGTAAATTAAATGGTAATAGGTTTTTACTAAATTTTCCAATTTGCCTTGCAAAACTGCCAAGCAATACCATCAAGCCCTTCTAGGATATCAACAAACAATAATAAATCATAACCTTATCCTTCCTTAAGTTAATGCAGCTGTACTCTGTGCATTAGCTTGCACAGTGGTATACAGGTTGTCAAACACCTCAGTGAAATGATTATTAATATAACTTCACCCTTGGATATTTAAATCAGAGTTTAGAAGCAGAGTTATTCTTAAATGAAGGCAACTGACCAATATTTTCTGGTCAGATTGACCAAAGAAATCAGACTTCGGTCAATAATGTATAAATCAATAGAAGTTCACAATACAATGTTTATGTGTTTTATAATTCAGACTTTCTTCAAATCCTCTCTGCTACCCATGCTAAGAATCACAATTAACAATTTGAAAAACTTCACGTACATTCATTTCTTACTTAAGATAATACATAAGAAATGCATATATATTAAGAATCAGGAAAAAACTCTATGGCAACATGAGAAAGCTCTCTAAAGCCGATGGTTACAATGTGAAACATATTTACTGGGGAGTAAGCCCAAGTGAAGACACTACAACTTACTTCTGAGTAAACACATATAGGATTATGCCATGAACACAAATTGTTCTTTACAATAAACTGTCAGAATTGAGCTACATTATCAGAATGTAAGCAGACGTGATCATAACTCTTTATAAGCATGCATGCATGCATTTCAAAATAATTTGCTTACACAACATTAAGACAACCAACCACAATGGAGGACTGGTAGCAGTGTATTGTTTGGCTGTACCAATTCTTATGAAAAGCACAGCTAGAAAGTTAAACAAAGGAACTATGGGCTAAGTACACCAGGAAAGACTGAACAGGTTTACTTCTACATTCAAGCCAAAAAATAAGTTGGTGGTATAGGACATTTAAAAATCCTTTAATTGATCGGGACCCTACATATAATACTTCCAGCTACTGTTCTTCTGAAAGCTCAATTTGCTAATTAATGCAAAACAATATATTAAATGAATTTAGCAATTCCCTGTTCCCCCATTGAGCATCCTAATTATTATACCTAATAATATAGATATAATATTATAGATATAATATTATATCAAATTATAATATTATATCAAAAAACAGATGGGGGAAGAATGGGTCTTAATTCCATTTTAATCCAAGAAAATAAACCAAGAGAATTGGTGTTAATTTAACTAGAAACTAACTCTTTTCCCCTAGGGTTTCCCATCTCTTAAAGAGAATAAAGTTCCCCTGGTCATATAAATGGCACATTAAACATCCCATGAGCTATAAATAAATAAATAACAAAACAAAACTGGACATCGCTTATTGGAGAAAAAAAAAAGGTTCTATAGAATTTCCCTCCAGTCCCCTTTCCAGTAGTGATGAGGCTGCACAAAAAGAAAGCTACAAAAGCTATTGTCTCTCTCTTTCTAGATGTTTTCATTCAAAAGGCATGACTAGGTTAAAAAAAAAATGTAACAGAAATACTACCAGCGGGGCACAAATGTGATTTAGGGAGTCAATGGCTTGAGAAAACAACCTCATGGCTTCGTCCTTCAGTACATGTACAATTTAAAATGCTACCTTGCAATAGTTCCATTCTGACCCCTACCCAACTCTCTTCTCAAATATTATTCAGCTTTTTTTTGTGCAGCGGAGCAAGTCAGAAATCACAGAATGTGCAAAACATAAGAGTCCCATAAGCCCTTATACTTGAAAATTACTTCAGGCTTTGTTTCAGCATGCAAGCCCTGAACAATAAATAGCTGTATCTACAACAAGTAACAATTTAGAAGCAGGACAGTCATAATAAATACAAGAAGAAATAAATTGCATGTATTTAGGAAAGAGGAGTCATTCTCTTTCACATAAGATGCTGGGAAAAAAAATATTGTTTTTTTAATAATTGAGCTGCTGCTCCCTAAGAAAGTAATTCAGAGCCACAATGCAGCTGACCGATTGAATCTGATGCTCCTGGCACTGCCTAGGCCAGGGGGCTGAGGAATTCTGGGAGCTGAAGCCCACAAGTCTTAAAGTTGTCAAGGTTGCAGACCCCTGGCCTAAGACAAAGCCCATCCCCCTGGGCAGAGCTGGATCTTCATTCAAAAAGAGATACATCTTGCTGAGCCAGGCCTTGTCCGCTTCCTTTGCAGCTGCTGTTGACACTTCAAATTGTCACAAAGGGAGGTGACAACCATTTCAAATTCTGCACACAAAAAAAGCAAAGTCCATGAAAATTGAGGGTTGTGCTGTGTTATCCAGCTCTGAAAAGTTCATCCCCCCTTACTTCTCCCCCTTGAAAGGATTATTAAACTTGACATTAATCCACAATTACTAACACAAGGACCAGACCATGAGTTCATTCATTCATAATTAAACCATGTGCTGATATACCAAAAACAATATTCCCGCTCCCATTCCTTCATTTCCAACTTTTAAGAATTTGGAAGGTGCAGAGTATCTTCTTCAAATTCAAAAAAGAAATGTCTTCATCAAAACCTCTTCTCCACAGTTGGTTCCAAGGTTTATTCAGCATTATAATGCAATAAACTAAAGAAAAGAAACAGAAACATTGTAAACATTTTGGTGGAACAATACAAAGTTTACACATGTTTTAAAGGTCTATGAAGCAGATGCCTGTTCATTACATATCTTAAATATTAGATGCTGTAACTTCACTGATCATATGTGATTCCTCTATAATATAAGTAGCAACTCTGGTTTAATAACATTAATAACTTGGAGGACAGAGAAAAAACAGTGCTTGAACGTAATGAAGAGAGAGTTGATTGTTAAGGGGAAAAATAATGTAATGCAACATCTCTGTCATAACGTTGGCTGGCACAGTAGCAGGAACAGGCACTCTGGTCATGGGCCAAATCCAAGCAGCAAAGAAACAGAAGGAAAGGCAGCTTGTTGGAGAAAGAATCACCAATCAATGCCCTATTAACCAGGAAGGATCCTGAATAGAACTGATTCAGAATATAAAAGGCAGACATATTAATCCCCTTATTTAAAACATTTCTGCTATTCATTATGGCAGAACTCTCTTTTGTGGGGCTTTGTTCTGTAATAATGCAGTATGCTTCGCTGCCTCCCCATAGAAGCCTTTCCTATATGTCAATTATTCAGTGCAAAATATTAGCTTTGGATGCCAGGGTTTGGCTTCTGTACTCCACCTTCTCACTCTATTATGCTCAGAGCCAGTTTTCAAACCAGGCACCATGCTGGTTTTTAAAGTAGCAATTAATAGCAATGCCAGAACACATGAAGCAAAGTTTGATGGGATTTCCGCAGTGTAATTATAAAAATTTGCTGGTAAACTTGGTGCAACTGATTTGAAGGTGCATGTGCTTCATAGCTTAAAAGCACTGGGCAGCATCACAGGTATATATGTGCAATTTACAAAGTAATATACACATAATTTGCAATCTCTTGCATATTAAAAACTAAACCACTTTCACAGAGACAAAGAATAATAGAGAAAATAAACTATAAGGGTAAATTAGTTTCTCAGAAGGAATTGATTAAAAAATCTTTTTTGGATTATTATCAAAACCTATATAAATCTACTAATATACAAATGCTAGATATAAATAAATATTTAGCTGAGGCAAGTTTTCCTAAACTGACTGAGGATCAGAAATATGAAATTAATGGTTTAATTACTAAGGAGGAAATTACCTCAGCAATTCACCAATTGAAATTAGGGAAAGCACCGGGTACGGATGGGTTAACAGCTGTTTATTACAAAGTTCTAATAGAGGAGATGATCCAACCATTACATGATCTTTTTAATGGTATTTTACAGGGTTTAGAGATTCCTCCTTCATGGCATAGTGCTTTTATATCATTGATTCCAAAGGAGGATCAAGATCTTACCCTACCAAAAAATTATAGGCCTATATCTCTTTTAAATGTGGATTATAAGATATTTGTAAAAATTTTGGTAAATAGGCTTATGAGGGTGGTGCATCATCTTGTGCATACAGATCAATCAGGATTTATAACAGGAAGGTATATGAAAAATAATGTCAGACAAATTATTAATTTACTAGAATATTTAGACAAGAACAACCAAGTTCCTGCAGGGCTCATATTTTTAGATGCTGAAAAAGCATTTGATCAATTGAATGGGCATTTTATGTTAAGAGTAATGGAAGAAATGAATTTTGGCGAAAAGATATTACAAGCCCTTACGGTAATATATCAAAAACAAACGGCACAACTTATTGTTAATGGAGGTTTGTCGGAGGTTTTTACAATAGAGAAAGGTACTAGACAGGGGTGTCCTTTATCGCCATTGTTGTTTGTCTTAACATTGGAAATATTATTGATCAAAATTCGAGAGTCCCAGGAAATTAGAGGAATATATGTTAATAAAAAAGAATATAAGTTGAGAGCTTTTGCGGATGACTTGGTTGTTACTTTGTCGCAACCTGATTATTCTGTAGTAAACTTATTACATTTGATTCATCATTATGGTTTGGTCTCGGGTTTTAAGATTAACGTAAATAAGACTAAAATTTTACCTAAAAATATGTCGAGTCAGGAGAAGCAGATTTTGGTCAACTGGACGGGTTTTGAGATTGTTAATAAGGTAAAATATTTGGGGGTGATGCTGTCTGTTTCTAATGCAAAATTATTTAAAAATAATTATGAAAGGTTGTGGGTCAGGATACAGAAAGACTTGAAGAATTGGGAAAAGCTGCAATTATCCCTCATGGGAAGAATTGCAGTGATAAAAATGAATATTCTACCCAAGTTTCTTTTTTTGTTTCAAATGTTACCAATTTTGAAAAATGAGATTAATTTAAATGAGTGGCAGAAGGGTCTCAACAAATTTATTTGGGCATGGAAAAAACCAAGGGTTAAGTTTAAAATTATGCAAGACTTCCGTGAGAGGGGTGGACTTAAGGTACCAAATTTGAAATTATATTATGATGCGGTGGTTTTAACATTAAGTAGTGATTGGGTAAATTTGACAAATTCTGAGATACTTTACTTAGAGGGATGGGATTTACTTTATGGGTGGCATGCCTATTTAATATTTAATAAAAAAATAGATTGGGCTTTTTAATCTCATATTTTAAGAATTTCTTTACTTAGGATTTGGAGAAAATATTATAAAAGTGATTTTAAAGTACCATTATGGGCTATACCTTGGCATGCGATAGAAGGAATAAAAAGAGGGGTTAAAATTGATATGGTGTCTTACAGACAGTTACTTAAATGGGATGGACAAAACTGGCAATTAAAATCACGGGAAGAATTAGCACAAGAAAATTTTACTTATTCTTGGTTCCAATATAGGCAACTACTAGATAGATGGAAGATGGATTGTAAGGTGGGTTTTCTTAGAGAAGATGAAAATCTTATTAAGCAACTGAAGGATCAAAGACACACCCACATTAAGAGAATTTATGGGGTTTTAGTTGAATTGGACTCAGAAACGGAACTAATTAAAGATTGTATGATTAGATGGGCGCAGAATTTTGGTGAGCCAGTTTCATTGGACACCTGGGAAACTATTTTGGTGAGAAATGTCAAATTTACTCAAGCACAGAACTTAAGGGAGAATTTTTATAAAATGTTTTATAGATGGCACCTTGATCCACAAAAAATGTCTTATATGTATCCTGACGTGCAACCCAAATGTTGGATATGTGGTTATAAGGAGGCTTCTTATTATCATATTTGGTGGTCATGCAGAGAGATAAAAGCATTTTGGATTAAAATATGGTGGAATATCCAGAGAATTTTTAGAAGGAGGGTAAAATTTACTCCGCAATTATTTTTGTTAGGTATTGTTACAGATTGTGATACAAAGGAGTTTGTATTGATGTTAAACTTGATCACAGCCGCTAGGCTGTTAGTAGGACAATACTGGAAGAAGGAATCTTTGCCTACATTGCAGGAATGGTTTCTTAAAGTAGCTTATCTGGCAGAAATGGCAAAGATTTCGGCTTTCTTAAAGCAACAAACGCAAGAGAAGTTTTTTGCTGTTGGGATAAATGGATAAAATTTATACAATTTAGATTGGGTATACAAAAATATTATATAGTTTTTTCATAAGTTTTATTTTCATATATATTATAGATAATTTTTTATATATATAAATATAAAGTTTTTAATTTAATTTTTATTTTTATTTTTTAAGCCTATATTCTGCTCTGGGAAGCTCAGGGGGGGGGAAGGGAGGGTTTTTTTTTTGGGGGGGGGGAGGGCTGGGGGATGGGGTTTTTTTTTTTATTTAATATATGTATTGTTTAGTTTTATTTTTCTGTATATGTTGCCTCTTGTTTTGTATTATTTTTCCTTTTTTGTAAAATTTATAAAATTTTCAATAAAAAAAAAAAAAAACTAAACCACTTTCACTGAAGGACAATCAATTACATACTCCTGAGATAAATATGAAACATATTATATTTTATCCTGCACAGCAGCTTTATGATTTTTTTCAAATCTAAAATGGAAATGAGGCCTTTCTTTTAATAAAAAGTAACTTATTTTATTTTATGATTTTGAATTCATGCACCTACTAGATTGTTCATAGTATGTTTAGGGTTGTTCACAGTATGTTTAGGTTTGTGTCATGTATATGTTTCACTCTGAGCGGGCAACTAAATTTCGTTTTTGATGTGTGCCATTGTGCCCACAGTATAAAAATGACAATAAAGGTTATTTTATCTTATCTATCTTACCACCTTATAACAACCTTTCTTATTTAGGACTTTCCAAGACAACAAATGGAAATTGTAGAACACCTGCCTTATAAGTTGTTAGATAAATAAAAGAATCCATATCAAACTTTAATATATAAAACATTAAATATTAGCACTGATGGAAGGAAAATTGATTATATAATAAAGAGTTTCATGTACTTTGCTGTTTATTAGAAGGACAAAACTATTTATCTGGAAATGTACCTAAATCCACTCTAGACCAAAAGAACTAAACAATGCCTTGATGTCTGTGGATCAAGCTTTGACTGAGAAAAACATTTCACAGGTTTAGAGAGTAAAAATATGCAACACAGCTATTCTTTAGAATTAAGGTTGCAGTTCTGCAATTATACTGATACAGGTATTTGCATTTTGATGGACCAATTTACAATATACTACAAGGGCCTCCTCATTATTTTCTCCTTTACACAAAAAAAACCTGTTCTGATTTTGTTTCAAGTGCTACTTAGTTTTTTTAATCTTGACACTAAAAGTTCAACTTCACAAGAAAAGACTAATGCCAAGAAATATTTACAACTGGATTTATGTATACATTACAAAACTTCTAGATGACTGGATAAATTATAGGTCTATTTAAACTGCAGCCCCTGAAATATTTATACCAGAGCATATATACTGCTAGTTAACATGTGGTTTGAAGATTTGAAGTCCTTTCAGCTTTTTTTCCTCCAAGCACAATTAGCAACGAATACAAATGGGCTGCATGCATTCTAGCAAAGCAAAATTTGCATCTGATTCCAGCATGCTAACTCAGAAACATGCCCTGCTAAACTTAATGGTTCCTCCTTTCCTTACTAAAGGCCATAACCTCTTGCAATTCTGCAAGAATAAAAAAGAGATAAAGGGCAGGCTTATCTTACAGAAATAGCTGGTCATTTTTTAAAGAAAAGAATGTATTGCAAGGAAGGTTTCTGGCATTTTCAAATTTTAAAATCAGAAGGCAAATCAATAACAGTAATAAAAACAGAAATGTAGAAAAAAGGAAGAAATACAGGTATCTGCATGAGCTAGTTTAAATTGTTTATAAGCAGATACTATTCCATTAAAATCACCAGCACTGCACCTGCCCACATCAGGTGCATATCTGGACCACTATATTACTTTCAGATTGAATTTATGGGCTTTGAAACATCCCAAGTTGCTAACCAATTATTACTTAAGCTAACTGGCATGTCTTTTAAACAGAGGGTCAGAATGATTCACCCTCACACACAAGAACTCACTTTTCTAACTCCACCCCACCCTGGGGAAACAGATTCTTATTGCTTCAGTTATTAATAGTCCTGATTCCATAAAGTCCAAAATATACAATTTTTTAATATTTCATATAGTGTCCTTTCAAAAGATAGGCAGGCAGTTTATATTGTTGCCCATATGCACATCAGAACCAGCAATTATTTGCTTGTGCCAATCATTTATTTATACATACCCACAGTATATACTGTGTGTGTGTGTGTGTGTGTGTGTGTGTGTGTAATCAGTTCCACTAATCACTCTTACATTAATTATACTAATCTTTTATTTCCATTTAAATGGTAAAGTGTGGATATTACAACAGTCTTAAAAGAATGAAACATTCTATTAGAAAAAAAATGCGAGAAAACTATAATTTTAACTAAATTTTCTCCTAGATGGCATTTTCTCAAAATCATTTGCAAATGGGGGAAAAAGAAATATGTCTATGTGAACAACCCATAATTACCTTCAAGAACAATCTTACATAAATATGCCTATGAATTAAATAATCATGGATACAGAAATTACTAATAGGGATAGTTGTGCATGACCAATTCATGCACTATTTAACTGGCAGTAAGTGGGAAAATTCTTATATATGAACAAAGTATCCTATGAAATAGATCTTATATTTATTCATGCACTGGTTGAGTCATACCAGCTTTTTCGCTTCCTGCTTATTCAAATGAATCTCTACAGTTTATATTTGTACAAAAGTGAACTTAGCCACTATATTTTCAATAAGCAATTTCTCACCTGTACAGGCACACATGTAGTTAAGAAGGGAGATGTTTCCATGTGCTCACAAATGCAGTTGGAATTAGTGAATAGGGCACTGTGGTTATGCTGTTCCACATATCAAGCGTGGGGTCATAACAATCTAATGTTTTGCATCTCTGGATTCCAAAGTAGCCTCCCACAACATATAATTTGTTTCCAGATGCAACAGCATGGCAACTCATTCTCTTAGCTGTCACATCTCCCACTTTAGTCCACTGATAGGTTTCACTGTTGAATTTATAAGCTGAGCAAGCAGAGAATTCAGTATCTCCACCCATAATAAAAATTTGGTTACCCAGAACAGCTGCAGCGGTGTATCGCCATGGCTGAGGACAAGTGGCTGGTACAGTCCACCTGTTTTCACTCAGGTCGTAACATTGTACTTTTGGAAGCTTATCATGACTGACACTGGTACCACCAAAAGCAAAGAGTTTTAACTTTGCACTGACTACAGCGGCATTGCTTACTCCTTCTCGAAGTGGGGCAACCATTGTCCATTTGTTAGTCACAGGATCATACTGTTCTACTTGCTTTAAGGATACTGAAGGAGAGGCTGGAAGACAACCAGTGGCTGCTGTGTGACCTCCTACAACATATAGACAGTGTTTGAGTTCAGCAGAACCATGGCCAAACCGAGCAACTAGCATTGCAGCTGCTTTGGACCATTCTTCATGAAGTGTATCATATACCCAAACATCTTTAGAGACTCCATTTTCAGATCCTCGACCACCAGTAATATAGACTTTACAGCCAATTGCGCATGCACTGAATTCCTTCCTTGGACTTGGGATGTCAGCTTTTGGAATGATCTCCTTTGCTTTTTGGTCGACAAGATATAATTTGTCACACATAAAAGTCTGGCCTCCCAGAAGAAATAAGGCATGCCCAGTTTTTCGAGGCCTAGCACATAAGCTAGTGACTACACCATCATTCTGCAGAATCTTCAATTTGCATCTGATTGCTTCTTCTACAATCTCTTTACTTTTTCTTTGCTTGGTGATAAGCTCTTCAGTAGCTACATTTTCCATTAGATAGATGGCTGGCAAAAGAGCCAATCTCACAGTCTGCAATAATTCTGGCAGATAACAGTGGCGTTTATTTAGATCATAGTTAATCCAGTTCATGGCAGATTCATAAACTAATCGTTCATCTTCAGTCTCTAATTCTTCACTAGAGAGCAGCTGAACAACCATATCTTTTGGAAGTTGGAGAAAATCTTCACTTTTACTGATAGTCTGGAAGTTGCTAAGGCACATCCTCCAAGAAAGCTCATAAAGTTTGGTACACTGGTGAGCATCAGACAGAAGCAACATGCCAAGACAATTAGTATGATGAAGGTTCTTCTCTAAGAATTCTGCACAAGCATCTCTAATGTCTTGGAATTCTAACATATCACCTGCCTCCAAAAGGGATTCTGCATTTTCTTCATTGATGATGACCCTTGAAGAGTACGCATAGTCCAGGAGAAGTTCTAGAACCTCTGGATGGATGGAATTGTGGAAGTTCACTTCACTGGCTTGGCTTTCTTTAAGACCACCACTGAACATGGCTTCAAAATATCGACTACAGGCAGCTAGGACAGCTCTATGGCAAGGGAATGACTTGTTCCCAGCATGGAGAAGTACATCTGTAAATAAACGCTGTTGACGCAGAAGATTCAGATGAGTGAGGACACTATCAGCATACGAAGATTTGTGAAATAAATATATGTTTATAGAGCCAGTGCTGGCTCTAGACTTCCGATTCTCATGCATGCTGACTGACATTTTCTTCCACACCTAAATATTAAAAAAAAATAAATTAATTAAGAAGTCTCAAAATACAATATGAAATGTTTTAAAAATAACAATTACCTATACACATCTACTCAGAAGTCTGTCTACTGACTACAGAGTTTATTTCCAAGAAACAAGAATTTTTTTAAAAAAAGCAACTAGCAGCAAAACATGCAAAGCACAGGAATATGCTAAGCAACAGGAGTTGAGGACAACCAATCCTTTGCCTGTTTTTCCTAATATATATTTCTTAACTGGCATAGTCTAAAAATAATTGCTCAAGACAGCAGGATTATCTTGGCAAACCAGACCTCCCACTTTCGTAACATAAGTGGCAGTTTCAGAATGGGTGAAAAAAAAAAAGACAGGTCTGAATTTTTTCCCACACCTTTCCAGCATACAGCAGCTGATTTAATAATTATGTACTGACACACATATTTAAAAACGTGCTTCTGCGTTGAATCATAATGTAGGACAAACAAAGACGTTACAGTCAGGAATACTTCAAGGAACACAAGCATCCACAAATTAACCTTATTAAGATTATATCCTGATAAAACCAATTCTACCCATACCATGAAAATATGTAAAAAGTAAGACACAAATAGATCATTCCCAGTATATTTTACTTTAATTACTATAATGTTACCAGTAGATTTTTACCTCAAAGCTACATCTCTCTCCAGCAACAGATATTTTAAGATGGCACACATATGATTTAATTATATGCTGAGTTTTACTCAGCCTAGTATATTCCAGATTTCTTGAATCTTTATTCCCACCAATTTACCAAAGGGCCCAAAATTATGAAAGGAACAAGGTGCTGACTAAAAAAACCAAAAATCCTAAATAGGAATTTCCACCAATGCTAGGAGAGGAAGAAAATCCCCAAAACTTCAATATGCAACATGCTTACATAAACTAAAACAAGATCAGAGTTTTCTCAAGGTAAAATCATTAGAATAAATTCAGTGGAAAACGGAATTTAAAAGCTACTACAAAGACGCCAGGGTCATAAGATACAATTTCTGAACTAATCCATCATGCTAAGCCGCCACTGATAGTACCTGAATTCATTTAATACACTAATGTTGTGTGAACATAGTCATTTTGCTGGAACAAAATTTTAATTCTGTCAATAGAAAGAGCCCTGAGCATTCTTAATACTCCTGCTGATATAGAGAAAATCTGCCAACATGTTCTTTACTTTCCAGCCATGTCATCCCAGAAGAACTCAGAATCAGCAAAAATCACCTTTCTATGCCCTTGCAGGCATGGTCACCTATCCTTCTCCCACAGATTGAAGGAGCCATTCTATATGTTCATAGATAAGACAATGGTTCAACCTATGAGAAAGACATGCAAATTGCAATTTCTTATCTTGTAAGTACAACTTCAAGAATGTTGCCCTAATTTGGAAAAACAGTTTCATAGGGAATGGCAAGCAGATGATCAGGGAGGACAACAAGCTGTTGTCTCTGACGGAGAACTCTTTCATTCAAACAGAATCTGAAGTCCCAAGAGATATTCCAACCAGCTGCACAGGTCCAACCTGTTCAGGTGTCCTAGAAACCACCACTGCCCATAGAAAAAGACTATCTCCACAACTGAGGAAGGAGTGAAGAAAGACAAAAATATAATCTGACATGACCTCCATAAAGCTTTCCCACAAGACTGCCTGTCACCAGACCAGAAAGAATCAACAGAACCTAGCAAAAGGAAGCTGAACTACTCATTAAGCTGCTATTCAATGATGAGTCAGATATGACACCTGAGAGGACTCCAGTCAGGACTTAGAAATGGGTAACAGACTATAAGCTCAGGACAGAAAGCCTGTGCTCAATTCAATATAATGCTTCACTTCCCTCAGGGAAAAGATAAGCAAGTAAGGAAAGTGAGAATTCATGACCTATCCTTATGGTGCCTATTATTCCTCAAAAATTTCCTGTTTAGTATTACTTTGTGACAGCAACCTTTGCTAGTATTTTGCTACTTGTAAAGGTGCTGCCACTACTAAGTATATGTAGAAATTTCTAAGAGAGGAGAAGTTCTGCAGTTTGATTCTAATATTTATTCCAAACCAAGTAATGCAAGTTGGAGAAAAAAGTTTTACTTTTTTATGGCCAGTATTTATCATTTTCATGTTTTTAACATATCAACTGTCCAGAGCTGCAGTTTGAGAGCTGGGCAGCCATAAAAGAAAAATCAAACTTTTGTACGAGGAGATATCTGTAACAATTAAGCAGATAATAATTGGCTATCAAAGTACTACTTTGGCTACTTTGATAGCCAATTATTCTCTTTTTTTATTTTGATCACTTAATTACTACCATAAAGGATTTTTCTTTCTTTTTTTGCTACATTTTTTCCCTTTCAAAAATAATTCATATTCTTGGAGGAAAACATGGTTATTTCAACACCTGTTATATCTATTCAAAGAAATGGTTAAAATATAAACTACCCATCACTGGGGATGTTTGTTAATTTGTTAATTGAGGATCCCACAATTGTAACTGTACTTCACACTGAAATGCAAAATGCATAAGACCACTAGATAGCAGCAAAGAAGTATTGTAGCTTTTTGTTGCCATCTAATGGTTACTATAGATTTCAATAGCACAGCTATGACATGGCTATTTTATCCTGCTTAACATATAAATTAAAATCTTAAAATAATTTCCTATGAATTAAAAGATTCCTCTAAGGTAGCTTTCACTAATCTGGCATCTTCTTTATATGTACAGATGGAAACACCTACAATTCCCCAATAGCATGGGAATGTACAATCCTAGATCATTTATAGAGAAGAATCTCGATCACATGAATTGCTTAAATTCACCTCACTTTGTTATTCCCATTTTTAAAAACAAAGTTAAAATACCTTTGAATAACCATCTCCCATACACACTTTCCAGGTAATTTTTTTTTGGCAAACTATGAGATTATAGATGCTAATCTAAACATCTTTTCTATTAGAAAAAGGCTGCAAATTCAGAAATATGTATCCCTATGTGATTATCTATTTTATTGTTTTTATTCCTCTAATAACACTAGATGAAAATATAGTTAGTTATGTATAATTTCTTCCAAGATATGTATGCTTCCTAATATGTGCTCAGGCATTTTTATCCTAAATGGCTCAAAATGACTACTACAATAACTATTGAAGACTTGACTGATTGTCTCCCATGTGGTTCTATGCTAATACCTTCTTTATGTAAGCTGCCTATTATTCAGGGTCCCTATTATTTCTGGGTCCTACGACCTATCAAATACAGTCCATTTTAAACTTTCTGCTATCACTCCAAACTGTCTTAAGTATGGACTACATGATCTGAATAGCCATTTCTAGTGCTATAATTCTAAGCCATAAATAGTTCTACCAAGTTATTTACAACACTAAACAAACCATCAAATAAAGGCAATGCCATTCAGATAATTTATCTTATAAAACTTAAAATTGTATGTAACAGTTCAGCCATACACATGGTTTAAGTAAACCTCAAAGAGCTAGGTGGGATTTATTCACAGACAACATTACATAGAAAGCAAATTTTGTATAATGGTGAAGGCATCAGGCTAGAAACTGAGAGATTGTGAGTTGTAGTTCCAATTTAGGCATAAAGCCAACCAGTCACTCTCCCAACCCTAGGAAGGAGGCAATGGCAAATTACTCCTGAAAAACATTTCCAAGGAAACTGCAGGTATTTGTCCAGGCAGTCTCTGAGAATTGGACACGATTAAACAGAAGGGAAAAAACATACATAAGTATTGAAGTGTGAAATACTGCCTATTAAGAATTCATTGGAACAATTACAGAAGTAATGGATCCTGCTCTTAATGTTTTTTCCCCACAATCCTAAATCAGAAGAAATGACTCTGTGAGACAAATTTTATCCTCAACCTATGTTTTAACTTCAACCTGTTTCCAACATTACTCTATCAAAAGATTTCCAACATTAATTATTAAATAGCAGAAGGCTATTGCTATCTATCATTACTTGTTCTTCAACATCTGGAATTCCAAACTATGTCATTAATGAATTTGGAATCTTTACTTTGTTCCCAAACCAAACTGATAGTGTGGTCAAGTCAATGGAAGTAATCAAAGGACTGATAATAACCATTATTTCTTTGTTCAAAGAGAGACATAAAAGCACATTACTGGAATGTTATCTTCCTCTGTTCTGAATTTGGATAGCTCTTCTAAAAATTATTCAAGAACATGCACACACAGGTGTAAGCACATTCAAGCTTGTCAATTTTATAGCTTTTATCTTAAAAATCTTTTAGCAACTAATCCAGTATGTACATTGTATCTTTTTAATAATTTTGTTTTTCAATGCAGCAATATGCATTGAAACAGCCAGAGGAACAAATCTTTTACTTCCTTTGTGTAACGGCTCAGACTTCAAAAGAGCTATATGAGGGGTGGGCTCAGTTACAAAGCAAATACTGATAAGCCTATCATACTTTACCACACATATCCTTAGGTAAAGAATCTGCTGTTTTTTACTTTGCTAATTTTGGTGTGCAGTGATCTTTTTCATTACTATAATTAATGGCATTCTATTCACTAGAAACAGCTGGATGACCAATAGACCAATAGTGTTTTTTTAAAAAAAGAAAATTACTATCTTCTAATAGCGTTAGTTTAGTTTTTATTCCATAACATTATACAGATGTAAACATCCTCTCCGAGTTTTATTTTTAAGCTGATAAATTTAAGCTTCCATTTTTTTCAATGTTAGAAGAGACAGGAATAAATATTTGCTTAAAGGAAGCGTTTTCCATCATGTTTCAACACATCTCGTTTTAAACTGTGAGGACCAAATGGTGCTCGAGGCTAAAGCTTGAGATTTTGAACGGGCATAGCTCGGACCCCTCTTTTTCTCTACTTTTCGCGCACCTTCTGCAACTCCGCGGAAGAGCAGCGAACCACGTGCGCCCCTCTTCCACGAAATACAAAAGTTCCGTCAACGGCTGCCTCCCGCTTCCCCTCTTTGCTTTGAAGTGGAAGGGGGGGAAAGAGGCAGGCAGCCCTGGGAAAGGAAGGAAGCAAGCAGCACACGCTCTGACCCTCCTCCTTCCTGTAGGACGGAAAGGAGTAAATGTGTGTTGACTGGAAGTGCACCGACCCAGTCCTCTAAGCTCGAAGAATTAGAGGCTAAGGTCGTCCTGAGTTCGGGAAATCAAGCGAGATTAGAAGTTGCACCTTCTGACCCCGCACTTTTTTTTTTCCAGAGAATAGTTTCGGTGTTCCTTCAGCGTTAAACTCCGTGCAGGGTACAAACCGCCTCTCTGCGACCCATTAAGGACCTCTGGACTGAAAACAAAATCGCTTTCAGTTCTCCCGCTGCAACCCCTTCCTCAAGAATACAACAAATCGTGCTGAATTCAACTTCTGAGTGAACCTCAGTGAACTGAGGCTAGACTCAGGTTGCAGAGAGGCAGAGTCTTCTTCTTCTTCCACCACCACCACCACCACCCCCTCTGGCAAAGACCCACAACCGGCGCTCGCCGAGCCGGCTTAGGCTCGAACCTGTTCACGCGGCAACAGGTCGGCGCGCGAGGGTCCCACTTACAGCCGCCGCTTCCTCCGCCCGCTCGGATCCTGCCTCCTGGGAGCCGCGCAGTTCACGGCATGGGGGAGCCAAGCGTCGCGCACGTTTCAGCGGCCGCTTCTCCCTGTAGTTCGACCTCGTGTGGAGAGACCGAGAGCGCCCACCTTCCCCTTCCAGCGACCACAAGCGCAGCGCGGGTCCTTTCTCGGTGGCTGCCCGGTTTTCTCCGCACGCTTGTACGAAGGGGAGAGACGGCGCTGGTGGCACTGCTGCTGGTGCTGCAAAGAAGGCGGGCAGAGGCCGAGGAGGAGGGGCGCCGCTCCTCCTGTGGCCTCGGCGAGTGCGAGGCAGAGAGTATATGGGCCTGCCGGCGGGGAGGGACCGAGATGCAAAGAGTGAATGACACGCGGGAGGCGGGGAGGAAGCCGGGCGGGGCTGGGCTGCTGAAAGACTCCCTGAACGTCGCCCGGGAATTACCCGGGGGAGAGGAAGAGAGAAAAAAAGGTGCGGGCGGGAATGTGGATGAGGCGCTTCCTTTCCTGTCCCTCGGAAGCGGCGTCTGTGTAAAGGAACATCCCGGCTCTTGTTTTTACACCGGCCTGTGCACGTTCCACAGATTTCAATGTGGGAGACGGGTGGCCAGAAGGGCCCAGGTTCTTTCTTGCAGAAGAGCCTGTTTTGCAGTTAAGAACGCAAACATTATTGGACGGCATTCCTCGACAGGGTGTCTTTCAGATACATTAAAATACATTCTGGCTGGGTTGGGTGGGTGATGGTAGTTGTAGTCCAGCACACATTTGCAGACTCTTACAGAAGGTTAGTGAAAAACGGTGCACAGACGCACACACCCCCTACCTTATGCTTCCTATTAAGGATAATGAACACACAGCCCACACATTACCTTATTGTTACTTCTTCAAAATAGATTCCATACCAAAGGAAAAAAATACTATAAAAATAAAAAATAACTTTATTAGGAAAGCAATCGGGAAGCTGGAATTAGGCACCCATCATAGAAAAAAAGCCGAGGTTAACACTGGAAGTGTATCTGTATGTTACTATATTCATGCAAAGACACTGAATTAGTAACCTCCAGTGAATTTAACAGAGAATAGATGAAATAGGAATGGAGACTCTACAACTCCTGCCACTTGTAAGCATGCAACATACTGTCCGCAGCTGACTGATCAAGGAGAGAAGCAACCTAGAACTAAGGAGAAACTTCCTGACAGTTACAACAATTAACCAATGGAACAACCTGCCTCCAGAAGCGGTGAATGCTCCATCACTGGAAGTTTTTAAGAAGAGATTGAACAGCCATTTGTCCAAAATGGTGTAGGGTTCCTGCCTTAGCAGAGGGTTGGACTGGACCTCCAAGGTCCCTTCCAACTTTATTATTATTATTATTAACTGGAGATTTCCTACTCTTGTTCTTGAACAAAATGATAATGCAGTCCTCATCAGGTTCCATATTCATAAAGAGAGCATTAGAGTAAACTTGGCATAAAAAATAGCACCTTGAAGGGGGCCATATTTTGTCAGGTTTCTTTAACCATGTTTTAGTAGGCCATAATTAAGTTCACATAAGTTAAGCCACAAACCATGGCTTCCAAATCATAGTATAGTAAACCAAAAGTGGCCAATCAATATGGTTTGGTGAAAGAATGGATAAATTTCAGAGCATAGAGCCCACACATTATCACTGTGCCATACTCAAGAACCATGGAGAGTATGACCAAGGACATGACTACTAGAATAGGATGTATGAAAATGTTGTATCTGATTTTTATTTTCTGTAAGTTTGTGATGGAGTTCCTTGTTACCTTCTGGAAGGAGGCTCCATGGTATCCGAAGCAGAACATCCAGATTCAATCACAGCTTTGTTCCATACAGTATTAACCTTGTGAACTCTAAAGCTTCCTCCTTCCATTATGTATTCAAGATGGACAGTGATTAATATTTATATGTTACTTATATGTAAGGGTGTAGGTATATATGTTGTAGATAGCATGTTTTAAATGTGCGTTATGTATGAGTTGAGAGGAAGCAACTAAATTTCATTTTTTTAATGTGTGCATTGTGCCCACAGAAAAAAATGACAATAAAGATTGTCTAATCTAAATGCAAAATGGATGCTTTAAATAGATATACATAATTCAGTTGTTTTTATATTGCTGGCTGTAAACTATATAAAACTTACAACTTGGGTTTATACAACATTTGAAGCTAAACAAATGCACAAAATAATTATTTTCATATTAAGTAGTTAAGTACTTCTTGCTAGTATGTATGTATATACATACACACACCACATACATATATCCACATATATACATACAAGACCTAGAGCACAGTGTGAACCAAATCATTGGGTTCTGTAAAATATGGGTTATAGCTTAGCAAGTTATATGTGCCAGGTTTGTTTGTTTGTTTGTTTGTTGGCATTTACAGAAATCATGCAATCATTAATATACAAATTTAGTTTAAATAAAGCATTATATGGCCTAGGTGATTCTGGTTTATTCAATGAGCAGTGATTATAACAACCATGACAATTGGGTGAACTCAGGTATAGAGAAGAATAAGTAAGATGATCAGGGGAAAGATGTGTTTTTGTGCACTTACCTTATATTATTAGCATGTTAAAGAATTGAGCTCTTTTAGGTGACAGATGATCCAGACTTTTGCTAATAACTAAATGTGCTTAGTGGATTATCAGTAATCTAAACATTTGGTTGAAGGAAATTTTATCAGTCTTTCCCACCCTTTTACCAGATTGGCACATGGGAGGTTTCAGTACATCTTTCAAGCCAGACTTTTGCTAAGCAAAAATCAGTCCAAATGCAGTCATATTAACCCATCAGCAATTTACATCCTAAGATAGTTTGCAGGAAAGTTGTTGCTTTATACTCCATGATTGACTAAACACTGTAAAGTACTTAGGATCCATATAGCTTGATGCAGATGCTCTCCCTTATGTCTGCTGGGAGATGGTGAATCACCTAGAGTTTAAAAATACCCCTACAGGAAGCAAAATGAGACTGTCTAAATTTCTCCCAGGAGGAAATTCATAATTTCACTTGGCTCATTGGCAAGATTTTTCTTTTCTTACAAAGAAAAAGAAACCTTAACAAGATCATAAAACTGGAGGAGAAAATAATATTTATGACCCCTAATTTATCTCTTTTTTCCCAGTGATAATTTAAAATACAACAAACCACAACAGCAAGGATCAACTAGGAGACCCAAAGACTCAGTATATTTTGGGGGTAAGTGAAAGAATTACTATAATTGGTAAAATATAATAAATAAGTTGACTGACCCAAATATTAAAACAAATGACAAAAGATGTTGAAGGAAAGAGAGACATTAAAATGTTACAGAGCCTGCACATTTTTAAAAATCATGAATATGGAAATCTAATATAAATACATGGTTCCATTGATATATTCAAATTTACTTCAGTTGCCATGGTAATAAATAATCTCAAATCAATCTCAGTTATGGATCTGCTGGGTATACTATAATAGTAGGAACCAGTATATTATCAACATGTCTGGATGTTCTTCTATGCTAAAGCTCTGTTTATATTCAACTTAAATTAGACCATGCTTGTGGCTTTCCAGAGAAGAGTGATGAAAATCCAATCCGTAATATTGATAGTGCTGCTTGGTACAGATGTCTTCAATTTAGCACCATAAATATTCCCATTGTTTTAAATGGTAGGATTTATAAAAGAATAATCATCAGTCTTCTTTTGCATACAGTAGGACATTTGAAGGAGTGCCAAACCCCACCTCACCCCAATTTAGAAGCTTTCTTTGAAGGTCTGTATAGTTTATTGAAGAAAAAGAGTCATAAGAGTTAAAACTGTGGGCTTCAAAGCTACACATAAACAGTTGGCACTTCTATTGAGCAGAAACACACGTTGCCTGTTGAAATAAAGGATTGCTCTAAAAAGCCATTTTTAAAAGCAAGATTTGTCCTTATACATCTAAATGTACTAAAGTAAACAAACATATAAATGAAAGCCCTATGTATTCTTAGTGGAACTTCTTTTTCAAATTACTTAAGAGACTTTTATATGTCATTTTTAAATGTAATGTATTAAAATCAAATGTATTTTTGTAAGATCACTCCAATGGTACTATCCTGTACATGTGTCACTGAATTTATCAGCGTTACTCAAATGAAGCTGAATATTATTGCTTGCTTATTTTCATTTCCTTTTGCTTTCCAACATATCCACTAGTAATACTGCAAATAGTGAAAATCTTTAGGGACATTCTGAGTATATTGTATATCTTTATCTTATGAAAACTTTCTTTAAAGCTAGATGCTTCTCATTTTCATGTGGAGTTGTACATAGACTGGGTAGACTGCAATTCTTAGGACAAGCAAACTAATCGGTTCTTACCTCTGTAACAAAATGCATCTAAGTAATACAGCATGACATAGCTCCTGTATTCAGTACCACTGAGTAGACACATTCTGAGCTTTTTGTCACATTCAAATATTTTAACAATGTTAAGGTGAGGGAGGAGAATTAAATATCTTTAATATAAAATTTGCCTAAATAAATTACAAGCTTTGCCCCTTTTGGGTATGCATGCAAGATTGGGACACACATAGAAGGTATGGAACTTATATTGCAATACTATAACATTCTTACATCTTTTTAACTCCTCGATCCCCACCTCTAGGAGGGGAATGGACTGCTTCCATGCCCTGGTTGTGATTGAATTTACTTTAGGTTCATCTTAAATATAGTGAGAATGTTGAGAGTTTATGTAATAGGCACTTCCAGCAATGCAAACATTCTAGGGCTTCTTCTAGGATGGTAAATGCACTTATATAATTGATCTGAAGTCGAATTGACTCTGCCTCTAGCAGGTAAAACTTATATAGTAGAGGAGTTTCTGGAAGTTTATTGTATTTTTGTTTGTTTGTTTCACTACAAGCATTACCTGGATATGGATAAGAAATGAAAGGAAACATAAGTTCTCCACCTATAAATTGTGGGGTCAAATTCTCCACAATACAGCAAAGAATCAAACCCACCTTTCTTTTGTGAGAAAGTGATTTTAGCAGTTGATTTTATTTTGCACATACTGGAGACAGATAGGTTTCTTTCAGAGTTATATTTCCTATGATCTAGTGGCCATCTTGGTTATGCTTTCCTATTATTCCTTTGTTCCTGTGCCTAATCCTTTCTCAAATCCTAACAATTGCCCATGTTTTCTTTGCTATTTCATGTTTCTCAGTAAATTCTAAATGCTACACCAAAGCAACATATTCTTTGGTATCAATCTGTGTCTTGTGGACGTAATAATCTGGTAACATGCCTCAGAAGACCTAAGCCTCCCTAGATTCACAACCAAATATTGGGCTTAACATGCTATTACATTTCTCAATTACCAGAAAGAGAAAAGCATTTTTAGCCTTGCTTCTGTAATCTTGATTGAAGGGAGAAAAAGAAAACAATGCAGTAGAACAACATCTTCAAAGAGGTTTGCACAGTTCCCACACTCCAAGGGTTCTGTAAACCCTTGAAAACATAGCTTTGCTCCCAGGCCAACAATTTAGTAGTTTATTGAGCCTGTTTGTTTGTTGTTTGTAATGTAAGGTGCATGTTGTCCAGGTGCACATGTTGTTTTCAAGTTTTTCCTCCCAGTCTTTAGAAATGGGCAGCATATTAAAGTAAATAAATAAATAAAATGAGGCAGCAAATACCAAGTCAAGGCAATCACCGCAGCATAATCCCTGGATTGGATTGACTTGGTGGTAAAGAAGGCCTTACAATAAAAATTGTCATAGGAATAGAGCCATTGATTGAAAACACACACTCATTACTTGTTCTCTGAAGCCAAGTTGAAATCTTCAGACATTTGTGTTTTTTTGCTTTGTTTTGTTTGTTTTGGCTGCACAGCTGAGTTTTTTTACCCTAAACATGTAAAATAGATTCATGATAAATGGACATCTGAAAATCTAACTCTAGAGAGAGAGCAAGGTTTGATCCAGTCATACCAAGGGTATAGTCTCTTGTAAATATGAATTTATTTTTATAATGTGCATAGTAGCCCTTTTGCATGCTTAAACTATTCTCTCATTAAAATAAGCTTATAGATATTTAGAATAGAATAGAATTAAGATTTCTAAAAATTAAAATATTCATTAGATGACCGAATTTTACAATGCTATCACAATCTGGTTCTGGATAAAGCCAATAATGACAAGTTATAGGAACTGTGGTGCAGGGCAAACATGATTCAGAAATATAATTCTACAGTCTGGTAATTGTCTAGTTAAACTCAGTGGAAAACGCTTCTACTTATCTCTTGCTTTTTCTTTGCTTTTTCTTTTCCTTTCTTTTTCTTTCAAGCTGCTTTGTAGCATTGTCCTACCAATTCAAGAATCAAGTGACGAATTTAATAATGTCATCATGCCAAATCACTAATCCAACTTGATTCCCGGCCTAAGTGATGCTGCAAATCTATTATCAAACAGAAAGAAATAAGATCCATAGTATAAATTATAGTTTCCTATATTAATGGAAGCTTGTATTCTAAAATGTATCTCTGTGTGACACCTTTTGAGATTTCCTGTTACTATTTAAAAGCAGGTTTAAGAACAAACAACATATACAGTATGTTGTTAGCTCATCACAGAATGTATTGATGCTATTAAGGTATGAAATACATGGGATAACATGTCTAGATCAGGGGTCCCCAACCCCTGGTCTGTGGACCAGTACCAGGCCGTGGCATGCCAGCAACCGGGCCACACAAACAAGCAAAGCCCCATCTGTGGGATGCAGGCAGTACACAAAACCAGGCCCCCTGTGGTCCATGGAAAAGCCTCTCTCCATGTAACCAGTCCCTGTTGCCCAAAAGGTTGGGGGCCTCTGGTCTAGATGACCTGGTCTCTGAAAAAAATTATTAGCCGTTTGAAATTACCAGGTGGTATCAGGGACAGCTGATATAAGATACAAAGCACCATAGTAATCTGAATGATTAATCCTAAGGATAATGATAGTAGAACTTACAGTCCAATATGGTTTGGCACACCTCTACTAATGTCCAAAATCTTGGAATAATTCAGAAATTTGCAATTCATCAAAACCTGTGGCAAGATTTGCTGAGCCATATAACCTGTCTTATATTAGATGTGAACTTTCCAGAGAAAGTGTTTGGAAAGAAAATTCAAATTTAAAAAGTCAGTGAATTTTCAAATAATTGAACATTTTATAAAATGTTTGGAGACAGCTTTATTCATTCCCTTTAAAAATGTATTGTGTTTGTCGTGACATTTCTGTAAGGATTCTTGCCAGAAGCCAAGGATGAACTATTGAATGTAATAGATCCTATGATAATATTACAAATAGACCAGGGACATTGGGTAGGGAAAAAGAAGCAGAAGTGTGCCAGGTCTGAAGAAATGTGAATATTTGCAGATGCTGACCCCCAAATGCAAGGCATTGTGAATTAGGACTTATAGAATAAAAATACAAATGCTCTTTATCCAACTTTAATGATTGTCTTCCTTTTATACATGCTGTCTTTAGGAACCTAAACAACCTTAGGAAATTATGTATTTAAGAGCAAAAGCCATATTGCTAAATATAAGAAATTCAATAATGTGTTTATAGTACATATATAAATGTTGCTGTTAATTAAAAATAGTACACCCACAAAAATTTGGGTTATTATCATGTATTAAATATTTCTTATTACCCAGAAATAAGATGCAAATCCATTTCTGATTGTTCATTTTCATACATTAGTAACAATTTAAAATTGCTGATTCATAAGATTTATTATTGGTTGTAGCTAAATAGTTTTACAGTTGTGACCATCATAATTGTGCTCTAGATTTTGAACAGAAGTAGCAAAATTAAGTCTTTTAACTGCTTCACACATTTAGCTACTGGGGCCTGAAGGGTTTTGTAATATAATCAATAAAACACATCTATTTCTACTGCCTATTGATCTGAATCTGTGAAACTGTGTGACCTTCATAGAACTGAAAGTTTGGTTTTGGAAACCAGATGATTGATTTTAATTAAATTACAAATCCAATTGCTGCTAAAACAGTAAAGTGTTGCTGTTTTACCTTTGTGTACTTTTGATAATATACGGACCTTCAGAGCATGTCCAGACTTGTCCCCACCTGAAAGAAAAGATCTGTAGAGAGCAAATGTGTGCATATGGCTTTAATTAAAGGGCTCAATTCAAGCTGTTTGGGAAATGAAAACAGTAAAGGCTGCTTTTTATAATGGGGAAGGTATTTGATCACTGAAGAGGTGATACTTAAATACAGACAGAAAGCAATGGTTACATAAGACCGTGTGAAAATCTGTGTTTAGATAGCAGTCCTATTATTGTCTCCCATTACATAAAATGATTGGTTTTGTTGTCAGGAATCAGTCATAAGCCATTTATTGAAATGGAGGATTTGCATGTACAGAAAACCCACAGTCTGACCTTTTCCTTAGGGCCGAATAAAGATATATATATATATATATCCATATGTTTTGTATATTTATCGAACATTGATGGGAAGGAAGGAAGGAAGGAAGGAAGGAAGGAAGGAAGGAAGGAAGGAAGGAAGGAAGGAAGGAAGGAAGGAAGGAAGGAAGAAAGGAAGGAAAAATCATGAATCAAAAAATTGGTTCTTGAGCGGGGAGGAAATACTAATATTTGTTCCCTTAGTTCAGTTTGTGTTCAGAATTGGTAATCTGGAAAATGACAGCAGGAAAAGTGTTATACATCTTTGTTCCATTTGCCCTTCCATTCTCAACTACAGCTCCACAAAAAGCAACAATGCTACACAGACTTAGTATTCTTCTACCTCTAGCAGGTAGGCTATATATCTTTTTGGAAAAATATATTCTGGATGTGATTTCTATTTCACTGAAATAACATGTTTTCTCTTAAAGCATTCATTGTGTAATTGTTCTGCCTCAAATACTAAATTTTACAAGCAATCTGGGAAATATTGTCTTTCTATTGCAATCCTATCATGTTTTTCCAATATAAAAGACAGAAAAGCTTTCTATGTTTTGATTGACACCTGATTGACACCTAAGACCAGCCATCCGCATAGAAGTAGGGAACTGTAAGGTCCATATTGTTTGAATGGCTCTGACATGCTTTTAAACTTTCAAGTATGCCTGTAAATATTGCAACTACTCTCTGGCTGGCAGGAGTGTTTGAACTGCAAATCAGACATTTGCTATCTAAACCTTCTGCCTATAGATTGCAAGGTTTGAGCTTCACTCTTTTACTCTTTTATCTGAATAATATGGTAGTACCAACAAAAAATATGTCATTCAAAATTTATACACTAGTTTCAAGCATTGGTGGTCCCCTCCTTTATCTTATGCACAGTTTAATAGAGTAAGAATTCAATTAGTCCATTAGCTGAGTAAAATGCTGCTACCAGGCCTACAGAATACAGATTAAAATTCATATTTAATTTGCTAGTGAACTTTAAAGAAAAAGATGTATACTTTAGCTCAAAACACCAGTATTAAAATTAGGTTGTATAAACTGTATGTATCACTGTGTTATTATGAGAATAAAAGAAAAGTATTGGGAAAAATTTTTGTACAATAAAAATATGTTAAAAGAGATTCTTAGTGCTTCTCCATGGGAATATTAGCTTGAATATATAGTAAAACACATTTACTGTAGGATAACAATTCTTTATACCATTTCAATAATATTTTGGCACTGATGATGCTACCCAATTGGGTAATGAAACAGACAAATAAACTCAGAGAGCACCAAACGCTCCACGATAATATTTGTGTTTCTTCTTTATGATGCACAATACATAAAGTGATATATGGCCCAGTCTTGCATTATTATGATTGTGCATTAAAATCTTTGTGATTCCCCCTCCCCCTCTCTTCCTCCCTCCTTCCCCTCCCCCCTTCTTCCCTTCCTTTCTAACAGGCTGAATATAAAGAAGAAACATAAAAAAAAATTAGTGTTCATTTTACAGGATACATTATGAAGTATAAATAATCTCCCAATATCCAAGTTTGAGAACTAACACAGTACATTTTACTATCTAAAACAGTGCTTAGCAACCTTGTCAGCTTTCAAATGCATGGATTTCAGTTCCCAAGAATTGTCATCAATGGCCATGCTGTTTATAAAATCTAGGAGTTGAAGTCCACACACCTATAGATTGCCAAGATTTGCAAACACTGGAATAAGATGTTCCACTTTATGATGTATACAGAGTTTGTGGATAAGCTGGGAGGACAGGTGGGTGGTGTAGCTTGATGACACAATTGGGGGAGGGAGGAATAAGTAGAAGTCAGTGATTTAGCATGTTAACATAAAAGTATAGTTGGAGAAACCATAACAGAACCAGGTAACTGAAGCCACAAGATATAATTAAAGTCTTAAATGTCTGTAAAAACCTCTTGAATCCTCATCCAATTTGTACCCAAAATCAATTAAGTTTGACTTAAAATTAAGCCTTAATTTAGTTGACATGGAGAAGTTCATGGGGTCAAAGAGTTATATAATATCCCAGTTTATTTAGTGACCATTTGAAGTTACAATGTCACTGGAGAAAAAAGTTACAACCATTATAGCATCCCCCATGGTCACATGATCAAAAGTTGGATGCTTGGCAATTGGTTCATAATTATGATGGTTACAATGTCACAAGAGGATCACGTGATCACCTTTTGCAACCTTCTGACAAGCAAAATCAATGGGAAAGTCAGATTTACTTAACAACTGTGTTACTAACTTAACAACTGCAGTGATTCACTTAACTGTGGCAAGAAAGGTCATAAAATCAAGAAAAATTCACTTAACAACTGTCTCACTTAACAACAGAAATTTTGGGCTCAATTGTTGTAAGTCAAGGACTATATGGACTGCTGCTTGAGAGAGCCTGTTCTGCCTAATGATTGACCCACCTTTGCCAAACATGAGAAATTGCTCAGTTTTGTGCCTTGCACATCAGCTGCTTTCAAAATTCATAGTATAATTATTATCAGAAAGAAAGGGTAAAGCTAATTTCCAGTGTATGAATGAATGCTCACTGAGAACAGATTAATTAACTACGTGCCATCAACTTGTTTTCAACTCCAAGGTAAATTTTCTCCATGACAATCTGTCCCTAAGCTGTTGTTTCCCAATGATGCATTCATCCCCATTGCAATTGACTCTATTCACCCTGCTAAGGGCCATCCTCTTCTTTCCCCCTCATTCCCAGCATTAGAGCTTTTTCCAGAGAAATGGTTCTTCGCAGTATGTGACTGAGGTGGAATAATTAGTGTTTCGAGTGAGAACTCCAGGTTGATTTGCTCAATGATCCATTGATTTGTTTTCTGGGTGTCCCTGCTATTTTCAAGAGTCTTCTCCAGCACTCGAGTTCAAAGGCATCAATACTCTTTCTATCCTGTGAGGACAGTCAAATATCTTCAAATTATAACTAATAATAATAATAATATATTACATTTATATGCTGCCTAATTCCCAATGACTTGGGGCAGCTTACCACCATTTAAACAGTTAAAGATAAAGAACAATAGAAAAAAGCAGACACACACAAATGCATGCAAAAAAGCAGCACGACAGAAGGACATCTATGGCAAAGAAAGGAACAGGAAAAAGGAGGAGGAAGGGGCATCAGTTATTCTCTCTAAAGGTCTGGGCAAAGAGCCAGGTCTTTAAGGCCCTTCTAAACACCAGCAGGATGGGAGCTGTTCAAATCTCAGGGGGAATTTCATTCAAGAGGCTGGAAACAGAGAAAAAGGGTTGTATTAATTTTTGTCTTGTTTTGCAGGAATGTTACTGAAAATATCATGATGTTTTAGATTTTTTGATAATACAAGAGTGCCCCCTACTGCTTTTAAAGTGAATTTAAAAGCATAAATACTGTATGGTTGATAACATAAAATTGTTCTTGTCCTTAGTCAAAGTATTTAACAGTCGAACCAAGATTCAGGAATTGATGCAAAATGTAACACAGTTTTAGGTAATAATCTCAGAGCATACCAATGCTACAAATCCATCCACATGTCTCTTTCATTGGGGAGAACAGGCATTGATGAAATAAATTCCTGCATGAACAATGTTGGTATGGCTCTTCCAGGTTTTGGGGGTGATTTGCCCCACCAGCTCATTTCTCAGGCCTTTTTTGAACATTCCAATTAAGCAATCCTACATTTCCAAAAAGTAATTTATGACCAAATATATGATTTGCTCTCCTCTGACCCTGCTTTTGGAAAGGTTTTGGATCTCTTAATCTCATGATATAAGACCAGATCTTATTTTCGGGGAAATAAGAATCCTTTAAACTAAACAGATTAATGTCTTCTCCATTGAACAAATTTATTAGTATTTTCTTCATCCCCATAATAGACATTCAATAGACTTCATTGGACTTCCCCCCCCCATATTTATCCCAAATGTTCCTTAGGTTACCTGATATTCCACAGTCTTTGGAAAAATGACTATTATTACATAGATTCTGGAAAAGAAATGTTTAACAGCCTATTAAGTCCCTGTGGGAGGTCTGCCTTTCCATTAAGACGATAGCCCCTTCATTCCTGATGTTTGGAAGGCAGTAAAAAAAATTTTATAAAAACTTTTTTTTGATATCTAACCA
The DNA here is from genome assembly GCF_016545835.1 of Crotalus tigris. Taxonomy (NCBI): domain Eukaryota; kingdom Metazoa; phylum Chordata; class Lepidosauria; order Squamata; family Viperidae; genus Crotalus; species Crotalus tigris. The sequence goes on from NW_024097122.1 coordinate 156,338, forward strand.
ATAACTATATAAGTGCCCGAATGACTATTTTTCTGTTTTGTTTTCACTAATAACTTTATGTACAGAATACAGTCCTTTTATGGAATATTTTACATTATTTTTATTATATATTGCCAAGATTCTTGGAGTGAAAGCGGGTGATATAAAAATTATTCATAGTAAAATTTAATAAATAAAATATGTTGATGATAGTCAGTTGTATAATTATGCTCCAGACCAAGCCAACAACACAGTTAAAGTGTGGATCCAGGGCGAAAAAGAATGATACAATGAATTCTTCTGATTGTGGTTTTTCACGGATGAAATATACATGTCCCAGGATAACAACAACAACAACAACAATAATGAGAGTGAAGAAGATCTTAAAATCCAAACTCAATGGAGGAAATACCGTGAAAGCAATCAACACCTGGGCAATTCCAGTCATTAGATACACAGCTGGAATAGTGGACTAGACTCAAGCAGAACTAAAAGCAATGGATAGGAAGACCAGAAAAATAATGACAATGAATCATGCCCTTCATCCACGCAGTGACATTGACAGACTCTATCTACCAAGGCAAATAGGTGGACGTGGAATGCTGCAAGTACATCAGATAGTTGAAGAAGAAAAAATGGCTTTGGAAGAATATCTGAAGGACAATGATGAAGATGCACTGAAATTAGTATATCAGGAAGACTTCCTGACTACTGGAGAGATCAAACTGGCCTACAAGAAAGACCAAATGAAGAACAGAATAGAGGCATGGGAAGACAAAGCACTACATGGCCAGTACATTGAAAAATAGCTGGAAAAGCAGATAATAACAAGACCTGGCAATGGCTAAGAGCAGGAAAGTTGAAGTAAGAGACCGAGGGACTAATTCTGGCTGCACAAGACCAAGCCTTAAGGACAAACACATACAAAGTCAAAATTGAGAAGACAGCAACAGACAGTAAGTGCCGCCTATGCAAAGAAGCTGAAGAAATAGTGGACCACTTGGTAAGCTGCTGCAAGAAGATCGCACAGACTGACTGCAAGCAGTGGCGTGACAAAGTAGCAACTATGGTGCATTGGAAGATCTGCAAGAAATATCATTTGTCTGTAAGCATAAAATAGGGATCATAAAATAGAGAAAGTCATAGAAAATGATAAAGTTAAATTGCTCTGGGACTTCAGAATTCAAACAGACAAGCACCTACAACATAACACCCCGGACTTAACAATTGTTGATAAGAAAGACAAAAAAGTCTGGATAGTGGATGTGGCAGTGCCTGGAGACAGCAGAATAGACAACAAAGAACTGGAGAAGATAACAGAATACAAAGACCTACAAATAGGTCTTTGCTTGCTCAAAGGAGATTTCATTGTATCGACAAGGCAAAAGACAAGGACTAAGTGAAACATCAGTTTATACACAAGAGGCTTGTGCTCTGCTTACCGAGGCGGAAGAAGTAAACTCACAGCTGGACAATCAATTGATTTTGGAAAAAAGACTTGATATCAATGGACAAAGGAGTTATGATAAGGAATTGGATGATCTTGCTTCAGAAGGACAAGTTGGCCTGCAGACGCCATTTGATTTTGAGATAGAGGAAAAAACATGGGAAGAAGAGAAAAATGCAATTAAAGAGGACGATAAAAAAGAAAGGATTTTAATTGAAATTTATTTAACGTTAAAAGAAAGGGGAAATGATGTTCTGCTATGAGTCATTCAGATTAATTATAACTTTTATACTAATTTAACAAAATGCACAATGGGAGCTTCCTTTTTAGAGTGTATAGTGTGGCAGGCGGAGGCTCAATTATGGAAACCTATTTGGACTAGAAAGAAACCCAGAATAAGATATAAATATTAAATCTGATTATAGTAATGTGGTAAAGGTTTTACAACGATCTGGATTGATTTGGATTTGGATTTTGTTAAAAGGGCTTTATATGTTTTTATTGTTAGAGCTGGTATAATGAGAAAAGAACTGAAATATGGGAAATGATGGAATTAATTATTGGAGATTTGGAGAAACAGTGAAAAACAATGAATATTAGTGAGAAAGAGAAGAATGTATTTTTGGAGTTAATAATGTTTAAATAAAAAACACTTGGGGCACCTGAATAGTAAATGAATATGTTAGTTTAAGATTAAATATTTGCAAAATTAAGAAAGCATGATACAGGATCTTTGGGATGGATGAGTTTGTAAACTTTTATTGATTAACGAAATTTATATAGAGTGCTATATTCAATGAAAATTTGTTTTAGAAATGTTTTAATGAGCTTATAACAATATAAATAGATAAAAATTATTTTTAATTATATAACTTGGATGAAATGTTATATTAGTGAATGAATTGGTTTTAGAAAGATATTGACTTGATTATAATGTTTTTAAATAAATGGAGAGTTTATTAAGCTTAAGTTTAAATGTGTGAAAAAATATAGGTCTTTATAGATTAAAATTTTTTATTGATTAATGCAGTTGATGGTTAGACATAGTAATGAATGAATTCATCCGAAAATGTATTAATTTGATTATAATATTCTATATAGATAGAGAGGGAAATTTTAAAGAAATAATGTGTATATATTTACTATGTTACTGTTGGTTGTTAAAAAAATTGACCATCATATTTCCATGTGGGTTCTTAAGCTGTGTTGGTATAAAATGGAAAACTAATAAAAATTGTTTTGGAAAAAAAAAGAAATAGAAAGACCGTGGCAAAGGCAAGTAAGGGTAGTACCAATAATAATAGGCACCTTGGGTGCAATCCCAAAACAACTGGAGCACCACTTGAACACCATTGGCATTGACAAATTCGCTATTAGTCAATTGCAAAAGGTGGCCTTACTAGGAACTGGTACTCTATTTCTCATAAAATAGAGAAAGTCATAGAAAATGATAAAATTAAACTGTTCTGGGGCTTCAGAATTCAAACAGACAAGCACCTGCAACATAACACCCCAGACTTAACAATTGTCGATAAGAAAGACAAAAAAGTCTGGATAGTGGACGTGGCAGTGCCTGGAGACAGCAGAATAGACGAGAAAGAACTGGAGAAGATAACAAAATACAAAGACCTACAAATAGAAATAGAAAGACTGTGGCAAAAGCAAGCAAGGGTAGTACCAATAGTCATAGGCTCCTTGGGTGCAATCCCAAAACAACTTGAGCACCACTTGAACACCATTGGCATTGACAAATTCGCTATTAGTCAATTGCAAAAGGCGGCCTTATTAGGAACTGCTTCCATCCTGCGACGATATCTGTAATACCATCAAACATCCACATCTGCCTATCCCAAATCCTGGGTAAGGACTCGATAGGTAGACAAAATGCCAAATCCAGTCTGAACATCTGGCTGACTGTGCGATGATCAATAATAATAATAAAGGTCTTCTAGTCCAACCCCCTGCTCAGGCAGGAAACCCTACACCATTTCGGACAAATGGTTGTCCAGTCTTAAATCTTCAGTGCTGAAAACCCTATGGAGATCTTTAAAGTAGAGATTTTGCAGGTTTGTGCAAAGTTTTTCTATCTTGATGGTAAAATGAGAAAAGCTAAAAAAAAAAAAACATAAAGAAGTAATTATTTCATACAGCAATAAATATAAATAGAACATGCGTCTATCCTGGGCATGAACAATCAAAATATGTAGAGATTAGCTTTACTGCAACAGCCCATGAAAATATATAAGCTTCATTCAACTTTGTCAACTCATCCTAAATGTAAATTTTGCCAGTTATCTCCTAGCAGACAGATTCATTGTTCAAAGATTTATCTGTGACATATTGACATCTTCTAACTACTGCAATACAATTTCCATTCTGAGTTATTAAAATATATCTTACAATTTAGCTGCAATAAAATGTCTGAGTGAACATGCCTCTTTTGTGCATAACACGAAATATCACATCTGGCATATAAAAATGTGCATTGCAGAGCATTTGTATGGATGCCAGACACCCCTAACAGAGTACTATTTTTTCCATTTAATCTAGTTTTCCAGATATTTTATTGCTTGTGGATGAGCAATTTATTAAAGTTTGAAGAAATGAAGGATAAATTTATGCTACAAGGAATAGTTACCTATTATATGATGAGGACACTCATTTAATTTACTAACATTATATTAATTGTTTATAAATTCAGACTATTGATTGCAGATAATAATTCTAGATTGCTTGCTATGCAGAAAAAATGTAAGTTTTGTACCTGTAATAATCTACATTTAAGGATAGTAAGTTTTAGGATGGTTACTTGGGCTTATAACTGAATCTTGTTAAAATCTTTTCCTATACATCTCAGTTCAGTGCAACATTCATACATTATATATATATTTTTAATCCTTTCTATCTGGAGATGAGTTTTAATTATTACTTGTTCATCTTTCAAAATGAACTATATTACTATCAACAAATTGTATGTGTATGTCTCTGTGTGTGTCTGTGTATGTGTGCCTGCCAAGATTTAGATTTAAAATCCAGATTTATTGCAACTCAATATTCAGAATTTAAACCAAGTAGCAAATATCTTTATTTTATTTTTATAGAAAAATTGCATGATTATATCTAAATTATATTAATATAATTATATTTAAATTAATTATCCTAATTTAAATATTCGTATACAGCTTTTTATTTAAAAATATTACAAAAATTCAGATAAAAATTAGCAATAAAACAATAATTTACAATTATCACATACATTAAATTATCATATAAAATATGCAGAAAATATAAAATATGAAAAAAATAACAAAACAATATTCCAAAACAGCAGCAACAAGGGTTAAAGCACAGCAGCTTTATTGTTAAAAGGCCTAAGAAAACAAAATATACTTTTCCACTAATCAAAAACTAAGAAAAACATGATGCCAGACATATCTCACTGGGAAGGGCATCCAAACTCAGAAACACAACTATTGAAAATGCCTGGTCCCGAGTAGCCATCATCCGTGCCTTAACATGGGATGGCACCTTGAATAAATCTTCTGAAGATAACAAGTTATACCTAGGAACATATGAGAAGAGACTTTCCTTGAGAAGCTGTGGTCCAAACCACTAAGGATTCTATAAGTTCAAACCAACACTTTGAATTGTGACTAGAAACAATCTGGGAACCAGTGAAGATCACAAGGAATGGGTATGATGTGCTCATATTGCTCCATGCAAAGGCAGTCTTATTTACATCACATTGCAGTAATCTAAACCAGAAATTACCAATGCATAGTTTCTCACTGCGAGAGCAGAACCATAACTGGCACCAGCAGCCTTAACCAGTGAAAGCTGGTTCATCCTACCAACGCTTCTATTGTCTATAATGTCAAAAACAGATCCCAAAGCTATGACTTTAATCCTTTGGGAGAACTTCAAGTACATCCAGAACAGCCTGAATCTTATATCTCTGGGCAGATAAACCATCTACTAACATCAAATTTGGATCAGACTTCATTTTGTTGGCCTTTAATAAGCCCAATCCTGCAGCCAGAATAAGAATGTTATCAAGGCAACAACACAATTCAAACAATAAATTATCATGTTATCTTTTCAAAATTACAAATCTGAAAGTAATTTAATGATTAGGACATACAACACATTTATTTATTTATTTATGAGACTTATAAGATGTATTTATGAGTACATCTTTTTTAAAAGCTGTATTCAATAGAAATTTTAAAAACATAGCAGATCACAACACCAATAAGAAAGAATGTTGTGACAGAAGACTAACATTTCAAATAGAAATCACTTTGATAGGTTATATTCAGGAATCCACTGTAAACAATACAGTTTAACTAAAATTACATTGAAACCTTTGAAATTTGCAGTGGTTTTGGAATGCAAGCCTGTCAGGAAAATCATCTTTAGCATAAAAATTCCCTTTAGATGACACTTTTTGATAATCAAAGCATTGATCCTGGATGCTTTACTCAGAGAACCAAAGACAGAAGGAGAAATAGTTTGATATTCCTAGATGATAAAAGCTGGAATGCATAATGATGATGACAATGTTATCCATTTAGTCAAGTCCAACACTTGGCGATTCTATGGGCTAGTCTTTCCGTGTCTTCCAATCTTGCACTGCTTCTTTTTCTATGCTCTGGCTGGTGTCAGCTTTGATGGTGTCTAGCCATTGTGTTCTTTGGCAGCCTGGTTTCCTTTTACCACTAAATCTTCCAAACATAATTGCTTTCTCCAATGAATGCCCCCGCATAACATGGCCCAAGTAAGGGATACACAGTTCTATGATTTTGCTTTCCAGTGACATTGCTTTCCAGTGACAGTGGCACAAATAATTAAGCAATTTTAAAGGCCTTACTTCTTAAAAGGCATCACCTGTAATCCCACGTCCAACTTCTACTTAGAAATGGGTCGATATAAAATAATTTTGTGCTCAGACTCTTATTGAACTAAACATCCATAAATCACAATCATGTGTATGACTGCTAAAAAGGACTCAATAGAAATTAAATTCATTACGTGCTTAAATCCCAATCTTTTCAGTATGATTAGAGTTAATTATAGTCACATTTTTCCCACTCTGGATAGACAAAATTGGCTGCTCAAAAAGCCCAGAACACAATCTTGTCAGGGCTCTACTTTGTGCATATGGAATCTGATCTTGCAGACATGGTCTGGGTTTTCTGTCCTCCTTTGCCTACATAAGTTAATGTGGCACAGCACATTAGGAAAAATAGGCATTTTTGGTTCAACAGTAATATCCAACTGTTTAACAGCCACATCTTACAAACTGTATCAAACTGGCTAGCCAGGTGTTGATTCCTCAATCTCATTGCCATACCTGGAACCATTGAAAAGACCTGGGTGTTATTAGCATATTGGTGATACTGAGATTTTATCCTACATCTCTGTAGGATCTCACACAGCAGTTCCAGGTAAATTCTGGGGAACATCTATCATGCGGTTAAGCAGGAAACCATCAAAATCACTTTGGAGATGATCACTTACTGTAAACTTGTTCCACCCACACCATCTGGACAACCTTGTCAGAAGGATAGTATTACATGCACACGGATTTGGCTAATGCTGCAGTCTGTCAGACCTCCTGAATCTTGTACATTTGTTTATTTCTATCAAGGTTTTCCAGATAGGTGCAGCTGGACTGTATGACACACAACCTTGATCAATAGGAAATAATTACAAATACATATAAATCATTATTAACCAAATACTCGGGCAACTAAGGTTCTGATGGAATACAGCTACTCCTATTTACAGTAATTGGTACTAATATTGCCATTGCTGAGTGATGCGGGCATAAAACATGATGGCACATGACCTCATCACCCTGTGACAACAATCCCGGCAGTCCCTTTTGCCATCGTTAAGCAAGGATAATGGTTCATTAAGTAGGAATCTCCGCAGGCCTTCCTACTGTATTCCAACAAGCAAAGTCAATTGGCAGAAAGTTGCACGTTCTGGAGAGTTGTAAGCAGGCTGGCAGGTGGATATAGGTGACTGGTATAGTGTGAACACAAGCATGAGCACAAGTGCATATCTGGCCAGTTGCAGGATAGATGCTCCAGATGGTGGGAGAGCACACAGTTGGCTGCTGCAGAACTGCACAAATGTGGCTAAATGTGATGATGATTGCTGCAGCCCTTTGGGATCATAGCCAGGTGGTGCCATGAATGCTATAGAAGGCAGGAAGGCACATGTGAAAGTGGCTGGAGTGGGAACAGGTTACAGGAGCAACTTGCAACCTTCCCTGGAAGCTTTCCTGTTGACTTTGCTTATACGATTATTTGAGATTTCCTAAAGCAATTTTTTTTGTTTAAAAAAAATGTTTGCAGCCAAAATGTAATAGTGCTTAACTAGAAGATTCTTGCCTGTGCTTCTCCAAATGTGATGGCTTTGGAAATTGGACCAGATTACAACCTGGCATCATGTTAAACCTATTTCAGGCACGACCTGCCCACAGACACACATGCCTTAGTCACATCTTATGTGAATTACAGTAACATATTGTGCATGGAGCTGCCCTTGAGGAGTGTTCCAAAGCTTCAGCTGGTGCAGATAAGCCTCAGATAAGGAAATCTAGAAACTTACTCTTTTCTCCTGTCTCCCTGTTAGAAACAAGCAATGTTCTGCTAACTTCAGCAAGTAAAAGAAGAAAGCGGCTGAAGGGATGGAACAGAAAATGAACCTATTCAATATACAGAGACAGGGACAGTATTGGTAACTAGAAACTATTGGTAACTAGAAACACTAGTTACCAAGAGAAGAGAATTTTTGTAGCTCAGGTTTGAACTTGGTACTTTCTGAGCTTGGTTGTTTTCTTGTAGATATTTCATCACCCAGTGTTGCACAACAGCAGCTTAATCAAGGAACCACCAAGAACATTCCCACCAACACTGACAGGGCTAACCATTTGTATATAAACAGAAAGCAAACCCTATTCCAGTGATGGCGAATCTTTTAGAGACCGAGTGCCCAAACTGCAACCCCAAACCCACTTATGTATCGTCGGGTGCCGGGTGGGTGTGGCCCATTGGGTGGGTGTGGCCAGTTGGGTGGGCGTGGCTGCGCTGGTAGCAGATTGGGTGGGACTAAAAAGTTCAATCAATTCCAACTTAGCGAGATCTTTTTTTTTCCTGCGAGAAGTTGAAATTGATTGATTAATTGAACTTTTTTTTTTTTGCACACAGTGGCGGAGGCCTAAAATGAAAAGGTTTTATAAAACCCAGCTGAAGGCCTAGGACTGGGGCGACGGCGTGCCTGCCCATAGAGAGGGCTCTGCGTGCTACCTGTGGCACGTGTGCCATAGGTTCGCCACCACGGCCCTACTCCCTTCTACCATTGATGATGTTACCTACTTAGGAAATGAAATGTCTGCAAAAAAACAACCAAGCTCAGAGAGTACCAAAACCCACACAAACACTAGTTATATTAACCACCATCGTTAGAGTTTTCCTACAGAGAATCCTCTGCTGGGAATTGAACTCAAGGACCATAGTATTTTTTATGACTATAGAATGTACATTATTTTTAAGTCCTGGTGCTCAGCAGTCTTGCAGGAAGAAACATGTAGAACTTATCAGAGTGGTATACAGGGAAGTTAAACTGTATATACCAGTGGTTCTCAACCTGTGGGTCGGGACCCCATTTGGGGTCGAACGACCATTTCACGGGGGTCGCCAAACAACACAGTCCGCCATTTTCCCCCCCTTTTCCTTAGCTGTGCTACTCCCTTTTATTCTATTGGCTTTTGAAAGCCAATAGAATAGACTCTCTTGAATAGAGTCTAATTCTATTGGCTTTCAAAAGCCAATAGGAATTGTCCAGGCTGTCTCTGCCCTGCTGAGCCCGCCAAAAGTCCCATTCTGCAAACGGTGCTGCACCAGTTGAGTAGTCCTCGACTTACGACCAGTTGGGGGTCGCGGCATTAAAAAGGTTGAGAACCACTGGTATATACCATTCTGATGGAAATGCTTGGACTCTTTCACCTGAAGCAACGCTGTATTTCATTGCATCCTATCGATATTTTTTCATATCATTAACATTCCACATTCCTTAGATGGGCAGCCATTTAAATTATTTAAATATAAATAAACAAATACGTGCATGCTGTTGTATCTTGCATTTTTAAAAAGATCTTTTTCGTGCATTCTGTCCAGAAGGAATTGGCATTTTATTTTCTGAACCAACGTTCAGTGTCTTTAGAGATCACTCCATATCTCTGTACAAAAATGCAATCAACCTGTAGTACTCAAGTAGTGCTAGCATCTCAACTGCCTACATTCTAATTCTGTACTCCTTTCTATTTCCCACGAAGGACTTGATAAGTTTTCTTTACATGGAATGGAAAGGTTTATAAATTAAGAATGCCAATAATATATATCAATGTTGTGGTAGTTGATATATTTGGGCATGTGTGCAATAATAGAACTGGGCAGAATTGGATAATATGCTAAAAAGATTATAATATATTCTACTATAATCTGCTGTGATGTACCCATTAAAAGCATAAATCTGCTATGGTTATGAAATATACATTGTAAAGAAGATTGAGATGATTATTTAGTCACAATATGAAAATAAAATAAAAATCAGAAACCCGTTAGCTATGGTATTCAGGATGTACAGTGGTAATGGGTACCCCTTGGATGACATAAAGGACCAGGTTGGGGACAGATTGTCCTGTCAACTGAATGGCACTACAAGAATAAAAGCAAATAATTCAAGTATTGCATGTTATTTATAGAGCACAACCTATTGTATGTACATTTTATATTACTTGGTACAGTACTATAAAATCAACATAAAAAGAAAGAATATGATTAATATGATGGAATGGGTAGACATTTATAAAATGGACTTCTTGCTCCATGCCAATTCAAAAGCCCTCTTGCCTTTCTTTTAATAAGCAGAATTAAAATGGACATTAATCAAGATACTCTATGCTGGTAAGGAAAAAAAATCTCATTTTATTAGGATGCAGCATCTTGATTAACATTGCAATTGAATGTAGGAATTCTGCTTTCTTAGCATGCTTCCTGCACAGACTACTAGAAATATCCATGCACAGACCCACCAATAAGCCAACAGCTGTTTTGCTTATTTGTGGTAAAAAGCAGCAGTGAATTTAAAGATGGAGTAAGAGTTTATCTGGGTCTCTTAAAAAATTCTGCAGACATACTTCCATTGCAAAGAGTCTGCAAGGTCTAGACCAGAGTCCCCAAAATGGTCAATATCAACCCCAAGTATCAATAGGACTATCCATTGTTGTTGTTGTTTGTATACTATTGGTTGGGATATTTCTTAAATTATTTTTATATAATAACATTTGCGCCTGGATGAACGGTATGAAGCTTCATGAAGTAGTTGATGAGCTGAGCAGTTGGGTGACTGTAACCATCAACAACAGCAGTGAGAAATATGGATTGGTTTCCAAAAATAGGATGGCGAATAGTGAAGAGTCTACAGTTTGTTTCGGCTATTTTCCTTGTGTTGCATTTGACTGTCTCCAAACGTCGCAGAAAACCAAGAGAAATGAAGCAGTGGGAGCCGCAACGCAGAGCAAATGGCCAATGAGAGGACGAAGGGGGCATTGCGCTGTTTTGTCGCCGCTGTTTTTGGCCTGAGCGGCCAAGAGGACGGACTCTCCGCTTTTGCTGGCGCCCGATTCAGTCGGGTTCTTCGTCCAGTGTGGAGCAGCTCGGAGTTTTCCCTGGAGGGGCGTTTCGCTGGCGGGCGGCGGCGACGACGGCAACAGCAGCTTTGCCCTCATCCCGGGAGGAATGGAGGAGGCGGGGTTGAGAGCTGCCGGGTGGACCTGCCTCTGAGAGGTCAGGGACCGCGACGGGGAGGGTGCGGCTATCGATCTCGGCAGCCGAGTTGACAGGCGGGTGATGGGGAGCATGGGACTGATCGGGCTGTTCCTGGCCGTTTCTGGGGTCCTGGCGGCCTCACCTCGCTATCCAAGGTGGGCGGCGGCGACCGACAAAACGGGGCATGAGGAACTGCTGTTCTTGAGCCCCGGGACGACGACGACGCCGGCCTCGTCCCCTTTCGGCTCTCTTTGGCCGCTGCCTCAGTCGCTCCGCGTCTCCCCAAAGAGGTTCCGGCTGACGCCCAATCAGTTCCAGATTGTCCACGGCCCGGGATCCTCCGCCGGACCGAATTGCTCGTTGTTGCAGGACGCTTTCCGCAGGTGTGTGGTCTCCTTTCTCTTTTGGACGTGTTAGAGCGGAATAATAGGAGCGGAAAAGCAAAAGAGGAGGGGGAAATCAGCATGGTAACCTTAGCATAGAAGAACTGCAGAATGATGTTTGCAGAACTGCAGGATAATTTTTCTCCTATCAAGCCTTAGCCAAAGAGACTACCTTGAGCGCGGGGAGGAAAGATGTCATCTCCCTTGACTCTTAGCTCTCAAACCCATAGGAGACAAAAGTGTTTTAGAGTCTTCCCCCAATGAGCTGTCAGCATTCACGGAAGACCTCCCAATCTCTCCCTTTCGGGAGAAATTCAAAGACCTACGGTAGTTTACTAACTGGTCTTTTATTCTACACAGCGGTCTTTGTACATTATTTAATCAGCCATGACTCACACTGGAAGCCTCTGTTTTCATTATTTTTAAAAGTGCGTGATTGTTGTCTGTCTGATACTAACTTGGGATAGTTGTAGGTCTATCACCAATAAGAGACTGCATTGACTATTACATAACATCTAGCATCCAAGTGCATAAAATATGCATTTTTACAGATTAATTTTAAATATTGATGGTGGAGAGTCTCAGCATATTTCAGTGAGACAACAGATAGCAGGAAATGCATGGTTAATGCTCCCTTCCATTATAGGTAGGATAATTACATTGAAATGATCTCGGAGACAACTTATTTTCAACTTAGAACAATCTTTCCCAAGTTGGTACCTTCAGAATTTACCATTGGCAACATAAAGTATCTGCAGTTGAAAACAAGTAACATCATAAACACAATAACTATTCAGAGTAACTGGAGTCAGGTGACACATAAATTTAATAAATAATCACACAAATGAGATATTAATGTCATAAGGTGACCAGATTACAGAAATCACATCATTTGTGAGTAATGTTACAATATTATGAATTATCAACATAAAGGCTGTTGCTGCAACTAGTTCCCATGTTGGCTGGAAATTGTGGGTGGGTATTGAGTGATAAAAGGAGAGGATCTTAAAAATAATCAAATTTTGCTGAATTTCAAAATCCATACTGTTGAGTCCTTGGCGAAAAGCAGACACGAGAAGCAGTTGGAGTTCTCAGTTTTCTTTATTCTGCGTTCAGCTTACAAGTAGATGGCTTCTGCTGCTCCCAAACGCTCGCAGCCTCTTATATAGACAACTCCCGGGTAAATGTGTTACTTTTCCCGCGCCAGCACCCGCGCATGCGCACGGCGCTGGCGACAGCCTGTCTGGTCCCGGGCAGCTTTGCACCTGCCCGGGACTGCCTGCAAACGCCCGAGCCGTTTGCAAGGCTCGGGACATAACACCCCTTTCCCCCGGGCTAAAAATACTACCAACATATAATCATTTATTTTATGCAGTGTTCTGCTTCTCAGTGCTCCTATCGTTACCTGGCTTTTGTTTAGCCAGCAATGTTATGTAATCCTCTAAGTATTTAGGAGATTTCTTTGCTCTCTGTGACCTTCTCAGCTCTGGGTTACTAGCATGAGTTCCCTGACTGGAGGGAGATGTGAGCCTGTTCTCCTTATTTTGCCTTGGTGCCTTCCAAGGACTGTGCCCCAATGCCTGGCCTGCTTGCTTGCCCACCGGACTCGTCAGGCCAGGGCTTCTGTCACTTTGTGACCTGGTTGACCTGCCTAGCTGTAGGCCCTCGGGACCCTTGAAGTGATAGCCACTGCTGGGCGTCTCTGTAGAACCTCCTAGGTCCGTCCAAGACCTGTCAGGAGGCTGTCCATCCCCTAAACCCCGTTCTGTGTCCGGGCTCGTGTGGGTTTCTGTACCTTCCCAAAACTCAGTTACTCCCTGATTTGGGATAGAGGTGTTGCGGTCGGGACTTGGTTCCTCGACCACCTCCCTGTAAGTTTGACCCCCTGTAGGATTAGGGGTAAGGTCAGGCCAACTCTGGGGATTGTGTGCCAGCTCTCTTGCGGGGAATGATTTGTTGGGATGCTCCCAGGTATCCTCCGTGACTGGAGTGCTGTGTGATGTGTGTGGAAAGTGAGTATGCCCCCGGGGTGACTCCCTGGCTGGAGTAGGCGTGGATGCCTGGTAGTTGGGTAGGCTCATAGACTTCTTGTTCGGAGCTCTCGCGGAACCCTGGGATGGGCCGTTTGTGGCTCCATCAGTGGAGATGGGCAGCAGCTCGTGCCCTTCCCTTTGCTCCAAAGGGTCCCCCTCCCCCCCCTGGAAAAGACCCAGGAGTCTCAGCTGGAAAATGCCGCCTAGGGTGGAGTTGGTCGATGTGCCTGCGCAGGACATGACCGGTTTCCAAGGCTACCTCGTAGGATAGAGGACCTGTGACCCTGGAAACAGAAGCGGGGACCCATGTATGACCAGGCCCGTAATTGCGAGCCCAAACCGGGGCACCCACAAGTAGTTGTCTAGGTGCCCCAGGATGTGAGGTAGATGAAGGCAGTCTGTCCGGATGCAACCGGTCAAGTCTAGTAGTAAGTTGGCGCCCCCAACGAAGTTCAGCTGGACTTCTCCCTGTCGAAGTGGACGGTGTGGTGCGATAAGAAAGGAGAAAGTCAGCCAACCTGTGATGCCAGTCCCCATAGGTGAGTTTCTTCAAGGCGTCCTGGGTGATGCGAACCATGCGTTCAGCCATACCGTTGGTGGACGGGTGGAAGGGTGCAGAAGTGGCATGACGAATCATGTTAGCCTGCAAGAAAGCTTGGAATTCGGAGGAAGTAAATTGAGGGCCGTTGTCAGACACAATGACATCTGGAAGCCCGTGTGCAGCAAAAATCCCCCTCAGTACCTGAATAGTCTGTGCAGTGGTGGTGGATGAGACAGGTACAACCTCAAGCCATTTTGAATGGCTGTCAACAAGGACCAAGAAGAACTGGCCCTGAAAGGGCCCAGCATAGTCAATATGCACCCTAGACCACGGGGACTGTGTTTCCTCCCATCTGTGCACGGGAGCTTGGGGCATCTCTGGGCGAGATCGTTGGCACAGGTGGCATGCATGCACCTTAGCCTCAATATTTTTATCTAAACCAGGCCACCACAAGTGGCTGCGTGCAAGAGCCTTCATACGAACAATGCCAGGATGACCCTCGTGGAGGGATTCCAAGACCCTAGTCCTCATTGAGGCGGGAATGATAACTCTGTTTCCCCAAAGCAGACAACCCTGAGAAAGGGACAGCTCGTTCCTTTTGGACCAGAAACTCTGAAACTCAGGACTAGGGCAGTGCTCAGGCCAACCAGACAAAACCCAGGAACGGACACGTGAAAGTGTGTGATCTGTACCTGTTTCAGCGGCAACATCCCTGGCACTAAGAGGGAGCTCGGGCAAGGCTTGGATTGATAGAATGTTGACAGCTGGTGCGAGGTCAGCTTCCACTGTTGGCAGAGGCAGTCTACTGAGGCCATCAGCATGGCCCATATCTTTCCCAGGCTTGTGGAGTAAAGAAAAATCATATGCAGACAAAAAAATAGACCACCTAAGCATTCTAGGGGAAATGATTTGGGGAGTCTGCGTACGTGTGGTAAACAGTCCCAGCAGAGGCTTATGGTCAGTGAAGACCGTGAAATGCCTGCCATATAGAAAATCATGGAATTTTTTAATTCCAGCAACAACAGCCAGAGCCTCCCTGTCTATCTGAGAGTAGTTGCGCTCAGCAGAAGACAATGTTCTGGAGTAATATGCAACAGGAACATGAGTTCCATCAGACCTGAGGTGACTCAGGACAGCTCCTACCCCGTAAGGGGACGCATCACAAGCGATGCACACAGGAAGGGACTCGTTGAAATGTGCAAGTACACTGTTAGAAGTGAGCAAGGCCTTGACTTTGTTAAAGCAAGCCTCATGCGTCTGTGACCACTGCCACACTGCTTGCTTGTCTAGTAGCCTGTGAAGAGGCTCAGCTACACTAGCTTTATGTGGAAGAAAAGAATTGTAGAAATTCAGGAAACCTAGGAAGGCCTGAAGTTCGGCCTTGGACTTTGGCCTAGGTGCTTCTAAAATAGCAGTTAGTTTGGATTCAGCAGGGTGAATCCCAGCAGCATCAATTTTGAACCCCAGAAATTCAGTAGAAGGCACCCCAATCTTGCATTTGTCTTTTTTTGAGCTTGAGGCCTGATTTCCTGAATCTTAACAGAACAGCCCTTAGCCGTTCAGCTAGAATGTGTGTGGAGTCTCCTGCAATCAAGACATCATCAAAGTAGGGGCAAACCCCTGGTATCCCTCGTAGTGTGTTTTCCATTACGCTTTGGAAAATCCCAGGAGCGACATTCACTCCAAACTGTAGCCTTTTTACTTTAAAGGCCCCTCTGTGGGTCACAATAGTCTGAGCTATAGCAGCATCATCATCAACAGGCAGCTGTTGATATGCTTGAGCTAGGTCAAGCTTTGCAAAAACACGCCCTCCCTTGAGGGAGGCCAGGATGTGACTGACCACAGGAACAGGATAGGCATGTTGCTGCAATGCCTTATTAAGAGTGCATTTGTAATCAGCACAAATGCGAATGTCCCCATTTGCCTTTAGAGGAGTGACAATGGGGGTCTCCCAAGGACTGGAATCAACAGGTTCTAGGATTCCCTGTTGGATCAGTTTATCTAACTCAGTGTCAATTTTACTCTTTAAAGCAAAAGGGACCCTTCTTGCTTTAATTCTAATGGGAGTGACAGTGGGGTCTAGCTTTAAGGACACAGGGGGTCCTTTGAATGTGCCCAGCTGGGGGCTGAAAATATCTGCAAATTCTTTGCAGGACTTCCTGTAGGTCGAGTGTTTGTAAACTGTGAGTCCATGTGTACGTGTATCCCCAGCCTCAAAACCAATCGAGTCCTATGAGACTCGTTCGTAACCCCCTACTTTACTAATAAGTCTAGTGGGACTTCAATAACATCTTGGATTGCAACGTTAAGGGTGGCCTCCCCCTTAACACACACTCTTGAATTTTGAAAATCTGTTATCACAATGTCAGAAGGCCTTAACTTGGCCTGAGTTCCACTACCGGAACAAATCTTCCTAAATGTATGCAAGGAGATGATTGAAAGGGCAGACCCTGTGTCTAGTTCCATAGATAATGGAACCCCTTGTAGCTTCACCTTGAGTGACAGCTTTTTATTAATGGGCTTGTGTGTGCCTGTCCTAAGGATGCTTCTTCGCGAAGCGCAAAACCCTACCCTATTCTGGCTGGGGAATCTGGTACCTTTCAGGCGCAGTTCTTCCTGAGGTTGTACCTTCGTCGGCCCAGACACACAGCTGCAATGTGTCCTTGTTTGCCGCATGCCCGGCAGGTAGCGGAGCGGAACTTGCAGTCGGTTCTCCTGTGGCGACTTCCACAGCCGATGCACTTGAGCGGAGCTGAAGAGCTTCCCTTCTGTTTTTCTTCCTTCGTGGGGTGGAGACGGTTGACTTCCTCGTCCGGATCCTCCTCGGAGTTTCTTTGGACGTCTTCCTGGTGCACGGATGCAACCTCTGGACTGTTTCTGATCGGCCGCATGTTCTTGACAGCGCCGCCTGCTGCTTCTTCTGCGGTGACTTCCCTTAAGGCATCTTGGTAGGACAATTCTTCTTTAGCGAAAAGTCTTTGTGGTAGATCTCGATGCCTTAACCCGCACACGAATCGGTCCCTCAGTCGTTCTTCGAGGTCTTTGAACTCGCAGTGCTTGGCGGCCTTCCGTAATGCGGCGATGTATTCTTTGGCCGACTCACAGGGCCGTTGATCCCTCTGCTCGAAGGTGTGGCGCCATGCGATGACGGACATCTTGGGGTGGAAGTGCTCCTTCAGTAGCTTCTTCAGATCTGCGTAGCTGACAGACTCTACTGGAACAGGTGCTGCAAGGTATTCTGCGATGTCGAAGGCGTCTTGACCGCAAACACAAAGCAGGGTGGCAGCCTTCAAGCTCTCTTCCCTCACTTGGGTTGCCTTGAAGTAGTTCTCCACCCTGGCTACGTATGACTCCCACCGCTCTGGATGTGAGACGTCGAATTCCGAAAGCCTTCCGATTTTCGCCATCTTCAGGCGACGGGTCTATCAGCCAGCCTACCCCCGAATGCGCACTGGATTGGCGGGTAGCTGCCGAGTCGACGCCGTTCCGCCGCTCAGGACTCACTTGGGTAAGCTTACACTTCTTCCTTCCAGGCGGTGTAAGGCGATCCCATCCTTGTCGCCAGTGTTGAGTCCGTGGCGGGAAGCAGACACGAGAAGCAGTTGAAGTTCTCAGTTTTCTTTATTCTGCGT